>NW_012286126.1:0-2301 GCF_000151885.1 Dipodomys ordii
TACATCTCTATAAAAAGAACTGTGAGCTCAAACCTTTGTACCTGACTTTTTATAATGGATGTGAAACCAAATTTCTAGTTAGAGGACAGTGAAAATGCACAGGTAGGCCAGGGCTGCAGAAAAGTCAATGATGTATTTCTTGGGTCTATATTTCGTACATTGTCTGGGTCTGTACCTCTGCATGAAAGTTAAGAAGAGACTGATATGACCAGGATCTCTGCACAAGATGTCCTACCTCAGAAATCTACCTTGACCACAGACCAATAGCACAAAGCACAACATCCGACTTTAAATACAAATCCTCTCCCACTAACAGTCATGGAGTTTGACCTTAGGATCTCACATTTCCTAAGAAGGTGTTCTTACCGTTGAGCCATGCCTCCATCCCTGACTTTTGCTTGCTATTTCTTTTTTTTTTTTTTTGGTCCAGTGGGTCCTGAACTCTGGGCCTGGGTGCTGTCCCTCAGCTCTTCAGCTCAAGGTTAGCGCTGTACCACTTGAGCCACAGTGCCACCTTCGGCTTTTTTCTTTTTGCTTATGTGGTGCTGAGGAATCAAACCCAGGGCCTCAGGCATGCAAGGCAAGCGCTCTACCACTGAGCCACCTTCCCAGCCCTTACTTGCTATTTCTGAGATGGGGTCTTGCTTGCTGCCCACACAGGTACCTGGTCAGGGTCCACCTATGTTAGGCTTACTTCTAGCTGGGATAATAAGCACAACAACCTTGTCTAGCAATCTTCATTAAGAATGGGTTTCACTTCTCTGAAGAAGAAAGAAGGAAGGCCAATAGACACATGAAGAAATGTTCAACATCCCTAGCCATAAAAGAAATGCAGATCAAAACAACATTGAGATATCACCTCACTCCAGTTAGAACGGCAAAAATCAAGAACTCTAACAACAACAGATGCTGGAGGGGATGTGGACAGAAAGGAACCTTACTTCATTGTTGGTGGGAATGTAAACTTGTTCAACCACTTTGGAAAGCAGTATGGAGGTTCCTCAAAAGACTTCACATAGAACTCCCCTATGACCCAGCAATCCCACTTTTGGGCATTTACCCAAATGTTTACAAACAAGACCACACTAAAGCTACCAGCACAACAATGTTTATTGCAGCATTATTTACCATCGCTAAGATATGGAACCAACCCAGATGCCCCTCAGTAGATGAATGGATCAAGAAAATGTGGTATATATACACAACGGAATTCTATGCCTCCATCAGAAAGAATGACATTGCCCCATTTGTTAGGAAATGGAAAAACTTGGAAAAAATTATATTAAGTGAAGTAAGCCAGACCCAAAGAAACATAGGTCCCATGGTTTCCCTTATTTGTAATATCTAGTATATGTATGAGCCAAGCGGAAAAGGTCAGATAATGTGATGTCAGGAAAATGAACCGTTAGATGTGTATTTTAATGTTTTTTTCTTTCATGCATGTGTTTCTAATGCATTTATAAGATTATCTCTTTGTTGCTTTGTATGTCCCTCCCCCACAGTATAACCCCTGCTTTCACTATATTTGATGTCAGTATAGCCTGTGGAGGAGATGGGGAAAAACCAGTTGTTTAAGGATACAGGTGGACCTGTTGCAACAATGAGAAGTACAAGTTGTCATGTCCAAAACGACCTTTACAACGTCGGTGTGGGGGGGGGGGGAAGGGGGGGAAGGAGAAGGATTGGGATTGGGGGGGAGGGGGGAGGCTGGGAAGGGATGTGAAGGGTAAACAAAGGAGGAGGCTGCAATGCTTGGTAAGAAATGTACGCATTATCCTGCCCATGTAATTGTAACTTCTCTGTACAGTATGTTCACAAATAAAATTAAATTAAATTAAAAAAAAAAGAATGGGTTTCACAGACTTCTTTTTAAGCCTAGGCAGGCTAACCTTACACCCTGACCCAACCATTTTAGTCTTCTTAGGATCTAGCTACTAACCTCCCTAGTAGCTAGGATTACAGACATGAGCCACCAGTCTCTTGCTACAAATTGTGTAGAGTCCCTCATAAGTAACTCTTACGTGACAGTAACAGAAGCACTAACATGTATCAGAAAACGACTTGCCAATGAAAACAAATCTAAAACAAAAACAAAATAGGCATTCCCAATCCAATGAACTTCATGTAATCTACAGACAAAAGCCTCCCACTCACTATCTTCCTTTGATGCCTTCTTTAATGCCCAAAATAGAGCACGATGTACTTACGTTATAGTACAAGGTTAAAGTTAAATTTTTTGCTGAATATCTAGACTTTTAACAGGTATGCTTTACTGGACAATCCCAGTGAAAGCAATCAGTG
>NW_012286127.1:0-874 GCF_000151885.1 Dipodomys ordii
AGCGGGGGAAGGCGAGGGGCCGCGGCCGGGCTCGGGGGGCCGCCGGCGGGAAGGGGCCGCGGCCGGGCTCGGGGGGCCGCCGGCGGGGAGGGGCCGCGGCCGGGCTCGGGGGGCCGCCGGCGGGGAGGGGCCGCGGCCGGGCTCGGGGGGCCGCCGGCGGGGAGGGGCCGCGGCCGGGCTCGGGGGGCCGCCGGCGGGGAGGGGGAAGGCGAGGGGCCGCGGCCGGGCTCGGGGGGCCGCCGCGGGGCGGGGGAAGGCGAGGGGCCGCGGCCGGGCTCGGGGGGCCGCCGGCGGGGAGGGGCCGCGGCCGGGCTCGGGGGGCCGCGCTCGGGGGAGGGGCCGCCGCGGGGCGGGGGAAGGCGAGGGGCCCCGGCCGCGCTCGGGGGGCCGCCGCGGGGCGGGGGAAGGCGACGGGCCGCGGTACCTCTCCGAGTAGCGCAGGAGCTCGGCGTCCAGCTGCTCCCGGATGCCCGTGCGCTTCCGGTGCAGGTAGCGCGGCGACAGGGCGACGTGCCGGCGGTGCGGCCCGGCCACCAGGCAGGAGTAGCGGCTGCCCACCAGCGCACTCGCAGCAGCGTAGGTCGGCAGCTCCAGGCAAGGCACGATCCCGGCAGAGCCCACCCCCCGCCCCTCCGAGGCCGCCTTCGGCCCGGGAGGCTCCAAACCACCAGCGGCCATGCGGCTAGCTAGGTCTCTGCTGGCGCGCGCGACTGACGCAACCGCCTCGCCGTCGACGCCTACATTGTACGTCACAGCCCTCTGCCACGCCTCCGGGATTTTACGCTCCTTTCCTTCGCTCGCAAGAGACTAGTCTGACCAGCAAAGGGCACCTCTCCTGCTCGGAGCCCGCGGGGCGTTCCTAGCCTATGCCAAA
>NW_012286128.1:0-643 GCF_000151885.1 Dipodomys ordii
GGGAAGGGAGTGGGGCTCTGTTTGGTGCAGGAACAAACATGAGACTTCAGTAGAAGACTTTTGAGGAGTTTTGGAAGATTATTTTTTCCCTTCACTGATAGAGAAAGTCCCCTGAATAGAGGCAATTGTAGCCTGGTGCCATGACTTTCTCTCCTCCTCTTCCTCCTCCTCCTCCTTTACCTCCTCCTCCTCCTCTGCTCCTCCTCCTCCTGCTCCTCCTCCTCCTGCTCCTCTTCTTCCTCCTCCTCTTCCTCCTCCTCCTCTTCTTCCTCCTCCTCCTCCTCCTCCTCCTCCTCCTCCTCCCTCTCTCCCTTTCGTCGCTTTTTCTTTTGTCCCCTTCCATCCCCTCTTCCTCTTCATCTTCTATTTTGTTGCCCGTGCTTTCTGTTTCCCAATCTGACGCCAACATCTGAGGGGGGCTTTTTTTGGTCAGGGGTTAAGTACCAGTAGTACACATGAGATTGTCAGGGATGTCTCCGGCCTGTGAAAGACAAATATCATCCTCGAAAATGTTGACGGCCAGATCGAAAACTGGCTGTTAGCTGATCATCTCCTCCTGATACCCCTCATATGACCAAGCCTGAGATGCTTCAAACCCTCATCTTAAAAAACTTCAGACGGATATGATAAGTAGCGAGGCTCT
>NW_012286129.1:0-2322 GCF_000151885.1 Dipodomys ordii
CAAGTATATTTAAAATACATCTTTCAGACAGAGTGGAATGTAGGTATCTTTGTTTTTAATTTAATTTTATTTTATTTGTGAACATACTGTACAGAGGGGTTACAATTGCATGGGCAGGATAATGCGTACATTTCTTACCAAGCATTGCAGCCCCCTCCTTTGTTTACCTTTTCCATCCCTTCCCAGCCTCCCCCCTCCCCCCATCCCAATTCTTCTCCTTCCTCCCTCCCCCCCACCCCCTTCACCCCCCCACCGACGTTGTAAAGCTCGTTTTGGACATGACAACTTGTACTTCTCATTGTTGCATCAGATCCACCTGTATCCTTAAACAACTGGTTTTCCCCATCTCCTCCACAAGTTATACTGACATCAAATATAGTGAAAGCAGGGGTTATACTGTGGGGGAGGGACATACAAAGCAACAAAGAGATAATCTTATAAATGCGTTAGAAACACATGCATGAAAGAAAAAAACATTAACATACATATCTAAGGGTTCATTTTCCTGACATCACATTATCTGACCTTTTCCGCTTGACTCATACATATACTAGATATTGCAAATAAGGGAAACCATGGGACCTATGTTTCTTTGGGCCTGGCTTACTTCACTTCATATAATTTTTTCCAAGTTTTTCCATTTCCTAACAAATGGGGCAATGTCATTCTTTCTGATGGAGGCATAGAATTCCATTGTGTATATATACAACATTTTCTTGATCCATTCATCTACTGAGGGGCATCTGGGTTGGTTCCATATCTTACCTATGGTAAATAATGTTGCAATAAACATAGTTGTGCTGGTAGCTTTAGTGTGGTCTTGTTTGTAAACATTTGGGTAAATGCCCAAAAGTGGGATTGCTGGGTCATAGGGGAGTTCTATGTGAAGTCTTTTGAGGAACCTCCATACTGCTTTCCAAAGTGGTTGAACAAGTTTACATTCCCACCAACAATGAAGTAAGGTTCCTTTCTGTCCACATCCCATCCAGCATCTGTTGTTGTTAGAGTTCTTGATTTTTGCCGTTTTAACTGGAATGAGGTGATATCTCAATGTTGTTTTGATTTGCATTTCTTTTATTGCTAGGGATGTTGAGCATATCTTCATGTGTCTATTGGCCATCCTTCTTTCTTCTTCAGAGAAGTTTCTCTTTAAGTCTTTCACCCACTTATTTATTGGGCAGTTGTTTCTTTGAGGATTTGTTGTTGGGGGGTTTAATTTTTTGAGTTCCAAGTATATTTTAGATATGAGACCCTTGTCCGTTGTATGGCTAGTAAAGATCTTCTCCCAATCCGTAGGCTTTCTATTGATCTTGGTAGCTATGTCATTTGCCCTGCAGAAGCTGTGCAACTTTATGCAATCCCATTGTACAGTGACTTGTAAATGGACCAATCCCGGGGCACCTGGTGTCATATGCTAATCCTGTGGGTTTTGTCTTTAAAAATGCCTGTAACCGCTGCTCCGGGCTCTCTCCTGAACCCAGGCAGAGAGTCTGCGCAAACGCTGAATAAACTCTTACTTGTTGCATCCACTGGTTTGGAGTCTTGCTTTTTGGGGCACCCTCCCTTAGACGAAAGTATCCCAGTGAGTTTGGGGTATTTCAGTTGGGGGCTCGTCCGGGATAAGGGCGCCAAATTCCAAGGCCAGTTGGAGGTAAGATAGAGCTCTAACGTTTCGTGTCTTCCGTGTTTGTCATTTTTGTTTTACGTACTGGGCTCCAAAAGTGCCTGTACAGGACTTGTATTTGAATTTGTATTTGGGCCAGTGGGGAAGGCAGACTTGCCCAGATCCCTGGTCCCACCCTGGAGTCCTACCCAAGGGTCATTTGGAGGAAGGAAGAGATCCGAGTGTCTCTTTGTTCTAGGGAGTTAAGGCGAGGCCGGCCACTCCCATTTGTAATTTCCTTCCTCATTTTTACTTACTCCGTTGCCCCAAACTTTTGTCTGGTTTGGTCTGTTTTTGTTCAGTGTTAAGTGTCCTGGTTGTCTATTTCATTGTCCTTAAAGGGATGGGACAACAACTAACAACCCCCTTAAGTCTGACTTTACATCACTGGAAGGAAGTTACAGCCCAAACCCACATCTTGTCCTTGGAGGTCCGGAAAAAGAAATGGATTACTTTCTGTTCTTCAAAATGTCCCAGCCTTAACTTACCGTGGCCTTTTCTCTCCCACGTTTTTCCTCTCCCTTCAGTCAACCCCCCCATCCTCATCCTCCCTCTACACCTTAAAAAAATTGTCAGGTTTTAGAAAACCTGCTTGTTTGTCATTATGAAATTGCCCACTGACCACCTGTGCAGTGGCCGCGAGCTAGATCTCAGCCTCA
>NW_012286130.1:0-1602 GCF_000151885.1 Dipodomys ordii
GGAAAAAGGGCAAGGCTTTCCCAGAGCAACCACCAGACAAGCTGGGTTTCGGATGCAGGCCCTGACAGGCGAAGAGGTCATTTCCATGGCCCACCTCCTTACCACCCAGAGAGCGGCTCGGAGGCCGCCTACCAGGTGCCGGCCCGGCAAAGCGACTCGGACGCAGGGGGAGCGTCTCAGCCCACCAGCATCTCCCTTAATCTCCCGCACCCGGAGCGCAGCCATGACGCGCCCACCCGCCCGCTGCTTCCAGGCGCGGTTTGGAAAGGAAGCTGGGAGCCCGGGGAGGCTCCACACACACTTCAATTTAGGAGGAAGGAGGTGGCGGGCGGCCGAGGCTTTCCCTCGAAGCTGCGGCAAGCCTGGCTCCGGGAAAAGTTTTTTCCAAAGTTCCCAGCAGCGTCTGCCCAGGTCGCCTCCGCCGGGCGAGCAGACGGCGACGGCGCGAACGCCAGCCCCGCCGCCGCCGCCGCCTCTGCCGCCGCCAGCACCGCGCTCTGGGGCGGCTCGCGCGCTCCCCAGCTCCCGGGCCGTGCTCCCGGCGGGCAGGCCGGCCCTCCTCCGGGGGCGAAAGCCGCAGCTGACGCAGGCAGCTCGGAAGGCGGAAGCCGCCCCGCTCCGACCGCTCCGCCAGCGCCCTGGCGCCTACTGCACCGAGGGCCCCGCACTAGCGGGGCAAAGGCGCCCGAGGGGGCGGACACCACCCGAGGCACCCCGGGCGTCCCCGAGCCGCAGCCCCTTCCAAATCCCTCCCTGTGCGCTCTTCTTTTCTGCCTAGTCTGAAGTCCCGAGGGCCGGCGTCTGTGTGTGTGTGTGTGTGAGTGTGTGTGTTGGGGGGGGGGGAGACGAGCAGGACGTTCACATCACCCAATGCATTCCGGAGCCCCCCCACCACAACCCCTTCCAAGTTTCTCCCCGTACTCCCCTCCCCGTCAGCAGCGAGAAGAGGGGCGGGGCACTGCACAACCACGCCCCCTCATGAATATTAATAAGCGCGCATGCGCCTTGTCCGGCGTGCTGGGTAGAGGTGGCCAGCCCCAGCCGCGGCTCCCAGACGGGCTCTCCGGGTCCCTCTCTGAGAGCCAGGCGGGCACGCGTCATTGTGTTACCTGCAGCCGGCCGGCGAGCTAGGCTCAGGTTTTTTTTTTTTTTTTTTAAATCTCCCCCTCCTTCCCCCGCTTTCCATGCAGCTGATCTGAAAAGGAATAAAAGGCTGCGCATAATCATAATAATAAAGGAAGGGGAGCGCGAGAGAAGGAAAGAAAGCCGGGAGGTGGAAAAGGAGGGGGCAGCGCCTCAAAAGAAGCGATCAGAATAATAAAAGGAGGCCGGGCTTTTTGCCTTCTGGAACGGGCCGCTCTTGAAAGGGCTTTTTGAAAAGTGGTGTTGTTTTCCAGTCGTGCATGCTCCAATCGGCGGTGTATATCAGAGCCGGGACGCGTCGGCCGCCGGGGCAGCGGCGACGGCAGCACCGGCGCGAGGACCAGCGCGAGCAGCAGCGGCGGCGGCGGCGGCGGCGGCCCGAGTGCCCGCGGCGCGCGGCGCAGCGATGCGGTCCCCACGGACGCGCGGCCGGCCCGGGCGCCCCCTGAGCCTCCTGCT
>NW_012286131.1:0-366 GCF_000151885.1 Dipodomys ordii
GTAAACAGGAAGTCACTGGGGAATTTCAAGGGGATCTTCACCGGGACCATAAGTCTGGGACCCACGATCTCGTTTAGCATTTCAGCTCCAAGGTAAGCCCTCTACCACTTCAGCCCCAGAGCCACTTCCGGTTTTTTTCTTTTTTAACTTGTATGTTTATCGGGGGGAGGGGGGAGGCTGGGAAGGGATGTAAAGGGTAAACCAAAGGAGGAGGATGCAATGCTTGGTAATAAATGTACGCATTATCCTGCCCATGTAAGAGTAACACGTAGAGGGAGAGGGAGAGGGAGCGGGAGAGGGAGAGGGAGAAGGAGAAGGAGAAGGAGGAGAGGAGGGAGGATAAGGGGGGAGGAGAGGGAAGAGTGA
>NW_012286132.1:0-6866 GCF_000151885.1 Dipodomys ordii
ACCCCGCTACAACCATCAACCAACTTCCATAACTATATATAGCTCCAACACCTACAGAATCTTCTCGAACTAAAACTATCTCATCATTATCAAATACAACCCACTCATCCACATCATATACATTATCTAACACATTTACTCCCTCATCTCCAAGCACATAAACTACTAACATAGCCTCTATAATTACCCCTAATAAAAGCAACATTCATAGTCAAATATTAGAACTTCAAGCTTCAGGATACTCCTCTGTAGCTATTGCAGTAGTATAACCAAATACTACCAATATTCCACCCAAATAAATTAAGAATACTATCAATCCTATATAAGAACTTCCATATAACATTATTAACCCACACCCAACTCCACCACTAATAATCAACCCTAAACCAGCATAAATAGGAGAAGGCTTCGCAGCAACACCAACAAACCCTACCACCATAATTGTTAACAGAATATACAATAAGTATGTCATAATTACTACATGGACTAAAACCAGGACTAATGACATGAAAAATCATCGTTGTTAATTCAACTATAGTAACCAATAATGACAATCTTACGAAAGACTCACCCTATTATAAAAATAGTTAATCACGCATTTATTGACCTTCCAGCTCCATCAAACATTTCAGGATGATGAAACTTTGGCTCACTCTTGGGATTTTGCCTAGTCATTCAAATCGCATCAGGTCTATTCCTAGCAATACATTATACACCTGACACCCTCACAGCATTCTCATCAGTCACCCATATTTGTCGAGATGTAAATTACGGATGACTCATCCGCTATATGCATGCTAACGGAGCATCTCTATTTTTCATCTGCCTTTATCTTCACATCGGCCGAGGAATTTACTACGGATCATATTCCTACATAGAAACCTGAAACATTGGCATTTTACTCCTCTTCCTAACTATAGCTACAGCTTTCATAGGTTACGTCCTCCCATGAGGCCAAATATCCTTCTGAGGAGCAACTGTCATTACTAATCTCCTATCAGCTATTCCATATATCGGTTCAGATCTAGTAGAATGAATCTGAGGTGGCTTCTCCGTTGATAAAGCCACCCTAAACCGATTCTTTGCATTTCACTTCATCTTACCATTTATCATTGCTGCCATAGCCATAGTCCACCTACTCTTTCTACACGAAACTGGATCCAATAATCCACTAGGAATCCCCTCAGATTGTGACAAAATCCCATTTCACCCATACTACACAACTAAAGACTTTCTAGGCATCGTATTACTACTAGCATTCTTTTTCACTTTAATCCTGTTCTTTCCAGACCTATTAGGAGACCCAGACAATTACTCACCCGCAAATCCCTTGAACACTCCACCACACATTAAACCTGAATGATATTTCCTCTTTGCATATGCTATCCTTCGATCTATTCCCAATAAACTAGGTGGTGTCATTGCACTCATTCTATCAATCCTTATTCTAGCCCTATTTCCACACATCCAAACAGCTAAACAACGCAGCTTAATATTCCGACCAATCAGTCAATTCCTATTCTGACTTCTAGTATCCGACGTTTTAATCCTAACATGAGTTGGAGGTCAACCAGTCGAACCACCATTTATTATCATTGGACAAATCGCATCAATCCTCTACTTCACCATTATCCTTGTTCTCCTACCAATCGCAGGAATCATCGAAAATAAAATATTAAAATGAAGAAGCTTTGATAGTATAAAAATTACTCAGGTCTTGTAAATCTGAAATGAGAAATCCATTCTCTCAAAGCATCAAGGAGAAGATTTTACATCCTACCTCCAACTCCCAAAGCTGGAATTCTTTTTAAACTACTCCCTGCATGTTCATCGTGCATTAATTAATTTCCACATACAATATTGTACCGTACATTAATCTTATAACCGTACATAATACATTAATGATTAATCCACATACTAGCTAACCAGCATGACTATTAACACAGTAACAGAAATGTATGCCCAAAAGATTAGATTTTCCGTGACACGGTCATAAACCATCCTATTTCTTCTATCCTTGTCCATATGACTATCCTCCTCCAATGGTGGTCCCTTAATCTACCATCCTCCGTGAAACCATCAACCCGCCCACTAGTATCCCTCTTCTCGCTCCGGGCCCATTACACTTGGGGGTAGCTATTCTGAATCTATACCTGGCATCTGGTTCTTACCTCAGGGCCATAACATTTAAAATCGCCCACACGGTCCTCTTAAATAAGACATCTCGATGGGTTAGTGTCTAATCAGCCCATGATCAACATAACTGTTCTGTCATGCCTTTGGTATCTTTTTTTTTTCGGGATGCGAGGCTCAGCTACGCCGTCAAGGCTCGTAACAGTCAATTACAGTCAAGCTGGACTTCATGTCTAACATTCAAACCCCCCATATAAGATAAGCACTTGGACATTTTATGAATGCTTTAGGACATAAAAAACCACAATACCAAATTTTAACCCAAACCACAACATGGCAAAATATACTTAAACAGGCCATTTTACAACCTTATTAGGAGTTTAATTATTAATTTAACATATATGCCAGTATTATTTTAAATTATCAGCAAATTATTTCACCCTTAAAATTTAACCAATCAAAAACTTCACCACAACATACATTTCCTAAATCTACTAGTTCATGTAGCTTATAATCTAAAGCAAGACACTGAAAATGTCTAGAAGAATCTCTAGGTTCCATAAACACAAAGGTTTGGTCCTAGCCTTAATATTAGCTGTCAGTAGATTTACACATGCAAATATCCGTAAGCCAGTGAGTTCAGCCCTATGTTCTCTAAAGACTACAAGGAGCAAGTATAAAGCACGCGTGATAATTACACGCAGCTAAAAACACTAAGTTTAACCACACCCCCACGGGATACAGCAGTGATAAAATTTAAGCAATGAACGAAAGTTTGACTAAGTCATACTGACAAAAACAGGGTTGGTAAATTTCGTGCCAGCCACCGCGGTCATACGAAAGACCCAAGTTAATATTCTACCGGCGTAAAGAGTGCTTAAATATTTATCAAATAGAGCTAAGACTAGTCTTCGCTGTAAAAAGCCAAAGCCAAAGTAAAAATCAATAACGAAAGTAACTCTAATTTTTGTAGCACTAAAGCTATTACCTAAACTGGGATTAGATACCCCACTATAATTAGCCATAAACATAAGTAGTTCATAACATTACTACTCGCCAGAGAACTACAAGCCACCGCTTAAAACTCAAAGGACTTGGCGGTGCTTTATATCCACCTAGAGGAGCCTGTTCCATAACCGATGATCCCCGATTTACCTCACCACTCCTTGCTAATTCAGCCTATATACCGCCATCTTCAGTTAACCCTAAAAAGGAAATAAAGTAAGCCTAATCAGTATTACTAAAGAAGTTAGGTCAAGGTGTAGCCCATGGAGTGGAGCGAAATGGGCTACATTTTCTATTACTAGAACATTACGAAACTCTACGTGAAATCCGTAGAATAAAGGAGGATTTAGTAGTAAATTAAAACTAGAGTGTTTAATTGAATAGAGCAATGAAGCACGCACACACCGCCCGTCACCCTCCTCAATTTCTCAACAATTAAAAGTACATAACACCTAATTACAAAAGATTGAGAGGAGACAAGTCGTAACAAGGTAAGTGTACTGGAAAGTGCACTTGGAAAAATCAAAATATAGCTTAAAAAAAGCATCTGACTTACACTCAGAAGATTTCACACTCTATGAATATTTTGAACCATACCTAGCCTAACAAATCATAAAATTTACTATATTACCTTCATGTAAACTAAATCATTTACTAACTATATTAGTATAGGCGATAGAAAATTTAATTTAGCGCTATAGAAATAGTACCGTAAGGGAATGATGAAAGATAAACCTAAGTATAAAAAAGCAAAGATTCAACCTTATACCTTTTGCATAATGAGCTAACTAGAAAACACCTGACAAAGAGAACTTAAGCCAGAGACCCCGAAATCAGACGAGCTACCTTAGAACAGCCTACCACAGGGCCAACTCATCTATGTGGCAAAATAGTGAGAAGATTTTAAGGTAGAGGTGAAAAGCCTAACGAGCCTGATGATAGCTGGTTGTCCAAGAAAGAATCTTAGTTCACCTTAAAACTTACCTGCATTTCCAAAATAAAATTACTGTAAGTTTTAAAGCTAACCTAAAGAGGTACAGCTCTTTAGATAGAGGATACAACCTAAAGTAAAGAGTAATTGATACAATATTCATAGTAGGCCTAAAAGCAGCCATCAATTAAGAAAGCGTTAAAGCTCAACACTATTATATAATTTATTCCAATAATATATTACATCTCTTACAAAATAACTGGACCAGTCTAATTAATATTAGATGAAATACTGTTAGTATAAGTAATAAGAAAAATTTTCTCCTATCACAAGTGTATAACATCAACGAATAAATCGCTGATAGTTAACAATCATACATTTCCACCTAAACTACTATAACCAATGTTACTAATTTATTGTTAGCCCAACACAGGAGTGCAAACTAGGAAAGATTAATAAATGTAAAAGGAACTCGGCAAACTTAAACCCCGCCTGTTTACCAAAAACATCACCTCTAGCATTACCAGTATTAGAGGCACCGCCTGCCCAGTGACGCAAGTTAAACGGCCGCGGTATCCTGACCGTGCAAAGGTAGCATAATAATTTGTTCCTTAATTAGGGACTTGTATGAATGGCATCACGAGGGTTTAACTGTCTCTTACATTCGATCAATGAAATTGACCTTTCCGTGAAGAGGCGGAAATAACACAATAAGACGAGAAGACCCTATGGAGCTTAAATTAATATTCCAACTTAAACAACTTCAAATCTAATCGATGTAAAATCTGCAACCACTGGAATAAACATTTTGGTTGGGGTGACCTCGGAGCATAAAAAAACCTCCGAAGGACTAACATTAAGACCAACTAGTCCAAATTATAAATGTCCAAATATTGACCCAGAAATAATTCTGATCAATGAACCAAGTTACCCTAGGGATAACAGCGCAATCTTGTTAAAGAGTTCATATCGACAATAAGGTTTACGACCTCGATGTTGGATCAGGACATCCCAATGGTGCAGCAGCTATTAAAGGTTCGTTTGTTCAACGATTAAAGTCCTACGTGATCTGAGTTCAGACCGGAGCAATCCAGGTCGGTTTCTATCTATTTACCTATTTCTCCTAGTACGAAAGGACCAGAGAAATGAGGCCAACTTTACAAAAGCGCCTTAATACTTAATAAATGATATTATATCAACTTACAAAGTAACTTAACTCACTCAATTACATCCCGACATTAGGGATTGTTAAGATGGCAGAGCCAGGTAATTGCATAAGATTTAAAACTTTATAACCAGAGGTTCAACTCCTCTTCTTAACACAATGTTTATTATAAATTTCCTAACACTTATAATTCCAATTCTCCTAGCCATAGCTTTCCTAACATTAGTAGAACGAAAAATCTAGGCTATATACAATTACGTAAGGGACCCAACGTAGTAGGCCCATACGGAATCCTCCAGCCATTTGCCGATGCATTAAAACTTTTTATTAAAGAACCAATACGACCTGCAACCTCTTCCATCTTTCTATTCGCAATCGCCCCTACCCTCGCTTTAGCTCTGGCCCTTTCTTTATGAATCCCACTTACACTACCTCAACCACTAATCAATATAAACATGGGATTCTTATTCATCCTAGCAATCTCCAGTATGTCAGTTTATTCAATTCTATGATCAGGCTGAGCATCTAATTCAAAATATTCACTATTCGGCTCACTCCGAGCTATAGCGCAAACTATCTCCTACGAAGTATGCCTAGCTATTATTCTCTTATCAATTATATTAATTAGTGGCTCATTCTCTATATCATCTTTATCATCATCTCAAGAACAAATATGAATAATCTTACCAGCATGGCCACTAGCTATAATATGATTTATTTCAACTTTAGCAGAAACAAACCGAGCCCCTTTTGACCTTACTGAAGGCGAATCAGAATTAGTTTCAGGATTCAACGTAGAGTACGCAGGAGGACCATTTGCCCTATTTTTTATAGCCGAATACATAAACATTATCCTTATAAACGCCCTAACTACCATATTATTCTTTGGACCCACATATAATCCCATAACACCAGAACTATCTTCATGTAACTTTGCCATTAAAACTCTTATCCTATCCTCAGTCTTTCTATGAATCCGAGCATCCTACCCACGATTCCGTTATGATCAACTTATACACCTACTATGAAAAAATTTTCTACCACTAACACTAGCATTATGTATATGATATATTGCAATCCCAATCTCCACTGCAAGCATCCCACCTATACTATAGAAATATGTCTGATAAAAGAGCTACTTTGATAGAGTAAAACATAGAGGTGAAAACCCTCTTATTTCTAGGACCTTAGGACTTGAACCTATCTTGAGAATCCAAATTTCTCCGTGCTACCAATTACACCAAATCCTAGTAAGGTAAGCTAATTAAGCTATCGGGCCCATACCCCGAAAACGTTGGTTTCAATCCTTCCCATACTAATTAATACTATCGCATTTGTACTCATTATATCTACCATAATTCTAGGAACAATCATTACAATGACAAGCTCACACTGAATACTTGCATGAATAGGACTAGAAATCAACATACTCTCTTTTATTCCCCTCATAACAATTAATAAAAACCCACGATCAACCGAAGCTGCATCAAAATATTTCTTAACCCAAGCAACCGCATCTATAATCCTAATATTCGCAATCATAAACAATTTTCATCACTCAGGGCAATGAGGCATGCAACAACCACCTGACCCACTAACTTCACTGAGCCTATTAATTGCCCTAGCAATATG
>NW_012286133.1:0-4146 GCF_000151885.1 Dipodomys ordii
ACAACTAAAGACTTTCTAGGCATCGTATTACTACTAGCAAACTTTTTCACTTTAATCCTGTTCTTTCCAGACCTATTAGGAGACCCAGACAATTACTCACCCGCAAATCCCTTGAACACTCCACCACACATTAAACCTGAATGATATTTCCTCTTTGCATATGCTATCCTTCGATCTATTCCCAATAAACTAGGTGGTGTCATTGCACTCATTCTATCAATCCTTATTCTAGCCCTATTTCCACACATCCAAACAGCTAAACAACGCAGCTTAATATTCCGACCAATCAGTCAATTCCTATTCTGACTTCTAGTATCCGACGTTTTAATCCTAACATGAGTTGGAGGTCAACCAGTCGAACCACCATTTATTATCATTGGACAAATCGCATCAATCCTCTACTTCACCATTATCCTTGTTCTCCTACCAATCGCAGGAATCATCGAAAATAAAATATTAAAATGAAGAAGCTTTGATAGTATAAAAATTACTCAGGTCTTGTAAATCTGAAATGAGAAATCCATTCTCTCAAAGCATCAAGGAGAAGATTTTACATCCTACCTCCAACTCCCAAAGCTGGAATTCTTTTTAAACTACTCCCTGCATGTTCATCGTGCATTAATTAATTTCCACATACAATATTGTACCGTACATTAATCTTATAACCGTACATAATACATTAATGATTAATCCACATACTAGCTAACCAGCATGACTATTAACACAGTAACAGAAATGTATGCCCAAAAGATTAGATTTTCCGTGACACGGTCATAAACCATCCTATTTCTTCTATCCTTGTCCATATGACTATCCTCCTCCAATGGTGGTCCCTTAATCTACCATCCTCCGTGAAACCATCAACCCGCCCACTAGTATCCCTCTTCTCGCTCCGGGCCCATTACACTTGGGGGTAGCTATTCTGAATCTATACCTGGCATCTGGTTCTTACCTCAGGGCCATAACATTTAAAATCGCCCACACGGTCCTCTTAAATAAGACATCTCGATGGGTTAGTGTCTAATCAGCCCATGATCAACATAACTGTTCTGTCATGCCTTTGGTATCTTTTTTTTTTCGGGATGCGAGGCTCAGCTACGCCGTCAAAGGCTCGTAACAGTCAATTACAGTCAAGCTGGACTTCATGTCTAACATTCAAACCCCCCATATAAGATAAGCACTTGGACATTTTATGAATGCTTTAGGACATAAAAAACCACAATACCAAATTTTAACCCAAACCACAACATGGCAAAATATACTTAAACAGGCCATTTTACAACCTTATTAGGAGTTTAATTATTAATTTAACATATATGCCAGTATTATTTTAAATTATCAGCAAATTATTTCACCCTTAAAATTTAACCAATCAAAAACTTCACCACAACATACATTTCCTAAATCTACTAGTTCATGTAGCTTATAATCTAAAGCAAGACACTGAAAATGTCTAGAAGAATCTCTAGGTTCCATAAACACAAAGGTTTGGTCCTAGCCTTAATATTAGCTGTCAGTAGATTTACACATGCAAATATCCGTAAGCCAGTGAGTTCAGCCCTATGTTCTCTAAAGACTACAAGGAGCAAGTATAAAGCACGCGTGATAATTACACGCAGCTAAAAACACTAAGTTTAACCACACCCCCACGGGATACAGCAGTGATAAAATTTAAGCAATGAACGAAAGTTTGACTAAGTCATACTGACAAAAACAGGGTTGGTAAATTTCGTGCCAGCCACCGCGGTCATACGAAAGACCCAAGTTAATATTCTACCGGCGTAAAGAGTGCTTAAATATTTATCAAATAGAGCTAAGACTAGTCTTCGCTGTAAAAAGCCAAAGCCAAAGTAAAAATCAATAACGAAAGTAACTCTAATTTTTGTAGCACTAAAGCTATTACCTAAACTGGGATTAGATACCCCACTATAATTAGCCATAAACATAAGTAGTTCATAACATTACTACTCGCCAGAGAACTACAAGCCACCGCTTAAAACTCAAAGGACTTGGCGGTGCTTTATATCCACCTAGAGGAGCCTGTTCCATAACCGATGATCCCCGATTTACCTCACACTCCTTGCTAATTCAGCTATATACCGCCATCTTCAGTTAACCCTAAAAAGGAAATAAAGTAAGCCTAATCAGTATTACTAAAGAAGTTAGGTCAAGGTGTAGCCCATGGAGTGGAGCGAAATGGGCTACATTTTCTATTACTAGAACATTACGAAACTCTACGTGAAATCCGTAGAATAAAGGAGGATTTAGTAGTAAATTAAAACTAGAGTGTTTAATTGAATAGAGCAATGAAGCACGCACACACCGCCCGTCACCCTCCTCAATTTCTCAACAATTAAAAGTACATAACACCTAATTACAAAAGATTGAGAGGAGACAAGTCGTAACAAGGTAAGTGTACTGGAAAGTGCACTTGGAAAAATCAAAATATAGCTTAAAAAAAGCATCTGACTTACACTCAGAAGATTTCACACTCTATGAATATTTTGAACCATACCTAGCCTAACAAATCATAAAATTTACTATATTACCTTCATGTAAACTAAATCATTTACTAACTATATTAGTATAGGCGATAGAAAATTTAATTTAGCGCTATAGAAATAGTACCGTAAGGGAATGATGAAAGATAAACCTAAGTATAAAAAAGCAAAGATTCAACCTTATACCTTTTGCATAATGAGCTAACTAGAAAACACCTGACAAAGAGAACTTAAGCCAGAGACCCCGAAATCAGACGAGCTACCTTAGAACAGCCTACCACAGGGCCAACTCATCTATGTGGCAAAATAGTGAGAAGATTTTAAGGTAGAGGTGAAAAGCCTAACGAGCCTGATGATAGCTGGTTGTCCAAGAAAGAATCTTAGTTCACCTTAAAACTTACCTGCATTTCCAAAATAAAATTACTGTAAGTTTTAAAGCTAACCTAAAGAGGTACAGCTCTTTAGATAGAGGATACAACCTAAAGTAAAGAGTAATGATACCATATTCATAGTAGCTAAAAGCAGCCATCAATAAGAAAGCGTAAAGCTCAACACTATTATATAATTTATTCCAATAATATATTACATCTCTTACAAAATAACTGGACCAATCTAATTAATATTAGATGAAATACTGTTAGTATAAGTAATAAGAAAAATTTTCTCCTAGCACAAGTGTATAACAGAACGAATAAATCGCTGATAGTTAACAATCATACATTTCCACCTAAACTACTAGAACCAATGTTACTAATTTATTGTTAGCCCAACACAGGAGTGCAAACTAGGAAAGATTAATAAATGTAAAAGGAACTCGGCAAACTTAAACCCCGCCTGTTTACCAAAAACATCACCTCTAGCATTACCAGTATTAGAGGCACCGCCTGCCCAGTGACGCAAGTTAAACGGCCGCGGTATCCTGACCGTGCAAAGGTAGCATAATAATTTGTTCCTTAATTAGGGACTTGTATGAATGGCATCACGAGGGTTTAACTGTCTCTTACATTCGATCAATGAAATTGACCTTTCCGTGAAGAGGCGGAAATAACACAATAAGACGAGAAGACCCTATGGAGCTTAAATTAATATTCCAACTTAAACAACTTCAAATCTAATCGATGTAAAATCTGCAACCACTGGAATAAACATTTTGGTTGGGGTGACCTCGGAGCATAAAAAAACCTCCGAAGGACTAACATTAAGACCAACTAGTCCAAATTATAAATGTCCAAATATTGACCCAGAAATAATTCTGATCAATGAACCAAGTTACCCTAGGGATAACAGCGCAATCTTGTTAAAGAGTTCATATCGACAATAAGGTTTACGACCTCGATGTTGGATCAGGACATCCCAATGGTGCAGCAGCTATTAAAGGTTCGTTTGTTCAACGATTAAAGTCCTACGTGATCTGAGTTCAGACCGGAGCAATCCAGGTCGGTTTCTATCTATTTACCTATTTCTCCTAGTACGAAAGGACCAGAGAAATGAGGCCAACTTTACAAAAGCGCCTTAATACTTAATAAATGATATTATATCAACTTACAAAGTAACTTAACTCACTCAATTACATCCCGACATTAGGGATTGTTAAGATGGCAGAGCCAGGTAATTGCATAAGATTTAAAACTTTATAACCAGAGGT
>NW_012286134.1:0-7254 GCF_000151885.1 Dipodomys ordii
CTACAGCTTTCATAGGTTACGTCCTCCCATGAGGCCAAATATCCTTCTGAGGAGCAACTGTCATTACTAATCTCCTATCAGCTATTCCATATATCGGTTCAGATCTAGTAGAATGAATCTGAGGTGGCTTCTCCGTTGATAAAGCCACCCTAAACCGATTCTTTGCATTTCACTTCATCTTACCATTTATCATTGCTGCCATAGCCATAGTCCACCTACTCTTTCTACACGAAACTGGATCCAATAATCCACTAGGAATCCCCTCAGATTGTGACAAAATCCCATTTCACCCATACTACACAACTAAAGACTTTCTAGGCATCGTATTACTACTAGCATTCTTTTTCACTTTAATCCTGTTCTTTCCAGACCTATTAGGAGACCCAGACAATTACTCACCCGCAAATCCCTTGAACACTCCACCACACATTAAACCTGAATGATATTTCCTCTTTGCATATGCTATCCTTCGATCTATTCCCAATAAACTAGGTGGTGTCATTGCACTCATTCTATCAATCCTTATTCTAGCCCTATTTCCACACATCCAAACAGCTAAACAACGCAGCTTAATATTCCGACCAATCAGTCAATTCCTATTCTGACTTCTAGTATCCGACGTTTTAATCCTAACATGAGTTGGAGGTCAACCAGTCGAACCACCATTTATTATCATTGGACAAATCGCATCAATCCTCTACTTCACCATTATCCTTGTTCTCCTACCAATCGCAGGAATCATCGAAAATAAAATATTAAAATGAAGAAGCTTTGATAGTATAAAAATTACTCAGGTCTTGTAATCTGAATGAGAAATCCATTCTCTCAAAGCATCAAGGAGAAGATTTTACATCCTACCTCCAACTCCCAAAGCTGGAATTCTTTTTAAACTACTCCCTGCATGTTCATCGTGCATTAATTAATTTCCACATACAATATTGTACCGTACATTAATCTTATAACCGTACATAATACATTAATGATTAATCCACATACTAGCTAACCAGCATGACTATTAACACAGTAACAGAAATGTATGCCCAAAAGATTAGATTTTCCGTGACACGGTCATAAACCATCCTATTTCTTCTATCCTTGTCCATATGACTATCCTCCTCCAATGGTGGTCCCTTAATCTACCATCCTCCGTGAAACCATCAACCCGCCCACTAGTATCCCTCTTCTCGCTCCGGGCCCATTACACTTGGGGGTAGCTATTCTGAATCTATACCTGGCATCTGGTTCTTACCTCAGGGCCATAACATTTAAAATCGCCCACACGGTCCTCTTAAATAAGACATCTCGATGGGTTAGTGTCTAATCAGCCCATGATCAACATAACTGTTCTGTCATGCCTTTGGTATCTTTTTTTTTTCGGGATGCGAGGCTCAGCTACGCCGTCAAAGGCTCGTAACAGTCAATTACAGTCAAGCTGGACTTCATGTCTAACATTCAAACCCCCCATATAAGATAAGCACTTGGACATTTTATGAATGCTTTAGACATAAAAAACCACAATACCAAATTTTAACCCAAACCACAACATGGCAAAATATACTTAAACAGGCCATTTTACAACCTTATTAGGAGTTTAATTATTAATTTAACATATATGCCAGTATTATTTTAAATTATCAGCAAATTATTTCACCCTTAAAATTTAACCAATCAAAAACTTCACCACAACATACATTTCCTAAATCTACTAGTTCATGTAGCTTATAATCTAAAGCAAGACACTGAAAATGTCTAGAAGAATCTCTAGGTTCCATAAACACAAAGGTTTGGTCCTAGCCTTAATATTAGCTGTCAGTAGATTTACACATGCAAATATCCGTAAGCCAGTGAGTTCAGCCCTATGTTCTCTAAAGACTACAAGGAGCAAGTATAAAGCACGCGTGATAATTACACGCAGCTAAAAACACTAAGTTTAACCACACCCCCACGGGATACAGCAGTGATAAAATTTAAGCAATGAACGAAAGTTTGACTAAGTCATACTGACAAAAACAGGGTTGGTAAATTTCGTGCCAGCCACCGCGGTCATACGAAAGACCCAAGTTAATATTCTACCGGCGTAAAGAGTGCTTAAATATTTATCAAATAGAGCTAAGACTAGTCTTCGCTGTAAAAAGCCAAAGCCAAAGTAAAAATCAATAACGAAAGTAACTCTAATTTTTGTAGCACTAAAGCTATTACCTAAACTGGGATTAGATACCCCACTATAATTAGCCATAAACATAAGTAGTTCATAACATTACTACTCGCCAGAGAACTACAAGCCACCGCTTAAAACTCAAAGGACTTGGCGGTGCTTTATATCCACCTAGAGGAGCCTGTTCCATAACCGATGATCCCCGATTTACCTCACCACTCCTTGCTAATTCAGCCTATATACCGCCATCTTCAGTTAACCCTAAAAAGGAAATAAAGTAAGCCTAATCAGTATTACTAAAGAAGTTAGGTCAAGGTGTAGCCCATGGAGTGGAGCGAAATGGGCTACATTTTCTATTACTAGAACATTACGAAACTCTACGTGAAATCCGTAGAATAAAGGAGGATTTAGTAGTAAATTAAAACTAGAGTGTTTAATTGAATAGAGCAATGAAGCACGCACACACCGCCCGTCACCCTCCTCAATTTCTCAACAATTAAAAGTACATAACACCTAATTACAAAAGATTGAGAGGAGACAAGTCGTAACAAGGTAAGTGTACTGGAAAGTGCACTTGGAAAAATCAAAATATAGCTTAAAAAAAGCATCTGACTTACACTCAGAAGATTTCACACTCTATGAATATTTTGAACCATACCTAGCCTAACAAATCATAAAATTTACTATATTACCTTCATGTAAACTAAATCATTTACTAACTATATTAGTATAGGCGATAGAAAATTTAATTTAGCGCTATAGAAATAGTACCGTAAGGGAATGATGAAAGATAAACCTAAGTATAAAAAAGCAAAGATTCAACCTTATACCTTTTGCATAATGAGCTAACTAGAAAACACCTGACAAAGAGAACTTAAGCCAGAGACCCCGAAATCAGACGAGCTACCTTAGAACAGCCTACCACAGGGCCAACTCATCTATGTGGCAAAATAGTGAGAAGATTTTAAGGTAGAGGTGAAAAGCCTAACGAGCCTGATGATAGCTGGTTGTCCAAGAAAGAATCTTAGTTCACCTTAAAACTTACCTGCATTTCCAAAATAAAATTACTGTAAGTTTTAAAGCTAACCTAAAGAGGTACAGCTCTTTAGATAGAGGATACAACCTAAAGTAAAGAGTAATTGATACAATATTCATAGTAGCCTAAAAGCAGCCATCAATTAAGAAAGCGTTAAAGCTCAACACTATTATATAATTTATTCCAATAATATATTACATCTCTTACAAATAACTGGACCAATCTAATTAATATTAGATGAAATACTGTTAGTATAAGTAATAAGAAAAATTTTCTCCTAGCACAAGTGTATAACAGAACGAATAAATCGCTGATAGTTAACAATCATACATTTCCACTAAACTACTAGAACCAATGTTACTAATTTATTGTTAGCCCAACACAGGAGTGCAAACTAGGAAAGATTAATAAATGTAAAAGGAACTCGGCAAACTTAAACCCCGCCTGTTTACCAAAAACATCACCTCTAGCATTACCAGTATTAGAGGCACCGCCTGCCCAGTGACGCAAGTTAAACGGCCGCGGTATCCTGACCGTGCAAAGGTAGCATAATAATTTGTTCCTTAATTAGGGACTTGTATGAATGGCATCACGAGGGTTTAACTGTCTCTTACATTCGATCAATGAAATTGACCTTTCCGTGAAGAGGCGGAAATAACACAATAAGACGAGAAGACCCTATGGAGCTTAAATTAATATTCCAACTTAAACAACTTCAAATCTAATCGATGTAAAATCTGCAACCACTGGAATAAACATTTTGGTTGGGGTGACCTCGGAGCATAAAAAAACCTCCGAAGGACTAACATTAAGACCAACTAGTCCAAATTATAAATGTCCAAATATTGACCCAGAAATAATTCTGATCAATGAACCAAGTTACCCTAGGGATAACAGCGCAATCTTGTTAAAGAGTTCATATCGACAATAAGGTTTACGACCTCGATGTTGGATCAGGACATCCCAATGGTGCAGCAGCTATTAAAGGTTCGTTTGTTCAACGATTAAAGTCCTACGTGATCTGAGTTCAGACCGGAGCAATCCAGGTCGGTTTCTATCTATTTACCTATTTCTCCTAGTACGAAAGGACCAGAGAAATGAGGCCAACTTTACAAAAGCGCCTTAATACTTAATAAATGATATTATATCAACTTACAAAGTAACTTAACTCACTCAATTACATCCCGACATTAGGGATTGTTAAGATGGCAGAGCCAGGTAATTGCATAAGATTTAAAACTTTATAACCAGAGGTTCAACTCCTCTTCTTAACACAATGTTTATTATAAATTTCCTAACACTTATAATTCCAATTCTCCTAGCCATAGCTTTCCTAACATTAGTAGAACGAAAAATCCTAGGCTATATACAATTACGTAAGGGACCCAACGTAGTAGGCCCATACGGAATCCTCCAGCCATTTGCCGATGCATTAAAACTTTTTATTAAAGAACCAATACGACCTGCAACCTCTTCCATCTTTCTATTCGCAATCGCCCCTACCCTCGCTTTAGCTCTGGCCCTTTCTTTATGAATCCCACTTACACTACCTCAACCACTAATCAATATAAACATGGGATTCTTATTCATCCTAGCAATCTCCAGTATGTCAGTTTATTCAATTCTATGATCAGGCTGAGCATCTAATTCAAAATATTCACTATTCGGCTCACTCCGAGCTATAGCGCAAACTATCTCCTACGAAGTATGCCTAGCTATTATTCTCTTATCAATTATATTAATTAGTGGCTCATTCTCTATATCATCTTTATCATCATCTCAAGAACAAATATGAATAATCTTACCAGCATGGCCACTAGCTATAATATGATTTATTTCAACTTTAGCAGAAACAAACCGAGCCCCTTTTGACCTTACTGAAGGCGAATCAGAATTAGTTTCAGGATTCAACGTAGAGTACGCAGGAGGACCATTTGCCCTATTTTTTATAGCCGAATACATAAACATTATCCTTATAAACGCCCTAACTACCATATTATTCTTTGGACCCACATATAATCCCATAACACCAGAACTATCTTCATGTAACTTTGCCATTAAAACTCTTATCCTATCCTCAGTCTTTCTATGAATCCGAGCATCCTACCCACGATTCCGTTATGATCAACTTATACACTACTATGAAAAAATTTTCTACCACTAACACTAGCATTATGTATATGATATATTGCAATCCCAATCTCCACTGCAAGCATCCCACCTATACTATAGAAATATGTCTGATAAAAGAGCTACTTTGATAGAGTAAAACATAGAGGTGAAAACCCTCTTATTTCTAGGACCTTAGGACTTGAACCTATCTTGAGAATCCAAATTTCTCCGTGCTACCAATTACACCAAATCCTAGTAAGGTAAGCTAATTAAGCTATCGGGCCCATACCCCGAAAACGTTGGTTTCAATCCTTCCCATACTAATTAATACTATCGCATTTGTACTCATTATATCTACCATAATTCTAGGAACAATCATTACAATGACAAGCTCACACTGAATACTTGCATGAATAGGACTAGAAATCAACATACTCTCTTTTATTCCCCTCATAACAATTAATAAAAACCCACGATCAACCGAAGCTGCATCAAAATATTTCTTAACCCAAGCAACCGCATCTATAATCCTAATATTCGCAATCATAAACAATTTTCATCACTCAGGGCAATGAGGCATGCAACAACCACCTGACCCACTAACTTCACTGAGCCTATTAATTGCCCTAGCAATAAAACTAGGCCTAGCCCCATTTCACCTATGAGTCCCAGAAGTTACTCAAGGAATTCCCCTATTATCCGGTCTAATTTTATTAACCTGACAAAAACTTGCTCCCATCTCAATCTTATACCAACTGTCACCTTTCATAGAAAACAACCTAATTATACCTATGGCAATTTTATCAATCCTACTAGGAGGCTGAGGAGGACTTAACCAAACCCAATTACGAAAAATCCTAGCATATTCTTCAATTGCCCATATAGGCTGAATAGTAGCAGTAATATTGTATAACCCATCAATTATATTAATCAACTTAATCATTTATATTTTCTTAACTATAACCATATTTATTTCACTAAATTCTTTATCCATCTCTACTACACCATCAATCACTTCTACATGAAATACACACCCCATATTAACTTTAGTGACTCTACTATGTTTAATATCACTGGGAGGACTGCCACCACTTACCGGATTTTTACCAAAATGACTAATTATTCAAGAAATGATTTTCAACAACATAATTATAACCAGCTTAACCATGGCAATTATAGCATTACTAAACCTATACTTCTATATACGACTTATCTACTCCACCTCACTTACCCTCTTTCCATTACCCAATAATGCCAAGTTTAAATGACACCACCATAACCATAAACATTTAACTATAATCCCAACTTTATTAATAATCTCATCATTTTCACTCCCACTTTCACCATTAATTATAAATATAATATAGAAATTTAGGTTAACCACTAGACCGAAAGCCTTCAAAGCTTTAAGTAAGTCCCTAAACTTAATTTCTGACATATAAGGATTGCAGATCTACCATCTACATCTATTGAACGCAAATCAACAACTTTAATTAAGCTAAATCCTTACTAGATTGATAGGATTTAAACCTACAAACTCTTAGTTAACAGCTAAACACCTTAATCAACTGGCTTCAATCTACTTCTCCCGCCTAGAAAAAAAAGGAGGCGGGAGAAGTCCCGGCAGGATTGAAGCTGCTCCTTTGAATTTGCAATTCAACATGCTATTGCACCTCAGGACTTCTCTGGTAAAAAGAGGATTTATCCTCTGTAGTTAGATTTACAGTCTAATGCTTTACTCAGCCATTCTACCTATGTTCGTAAACCGTTGATTATTCTCAACAAACCATAAAGACATCGGAACCCTTTATATAATTTTTGGTGCTTGAGCCGGAATAGTAGGAACAGGCCTAAGCATTCTTATCCGAGCAGAGCTGGGTCAACCTGGCTCACTATTAGGAGATGATCAAATTTACAATGTAATTGTCACTGCCCATGCATTCGTAATAAT
>NW_012286135.1:0-1188 GCF_000151885.1 Dipodomys ordii
TCATCTGATGAAAAGGCTTCAAAACCCTGCTGACTTCAGAGTTGGCAAGTAGCCAGCCTAGTGGCAGGATTTTTCCAAGGCCTTGCCTATGTGTGGAGGGTTAGTACCATGACAAATCCCATTTCATGTCTGTTCTCTACCTCAGGCAAAATAACTGGACCAATCTAATTAATATTAGATGAAATACTGTTAGTATAAGTAATAAGAAAAATTTTCTCCTAGCACAAGTGTATAACAGAACGAATAAATCGCTGATAGTTAACAATCATACATTTCCACCTAAACTACTAGAACCAATGTTACTAATTTATTGTTAGCCCAACACAGGAGTGCAAACTAGGAAAGATTAATAAATGTAAAAGGAACTCGGCAAACTTAAACCCCGCCTGTTTACCAAAAACATCACCTCTAGCATTACCAGTATTAGAGGCACCGCCTGCCCAGTGACGCAAGTTAAACGGCCGCGGTATCCTGACCGTGCAAAGGTAGCATAATAATTTGTTCCTTAATTAGGGACTTGTATGAATGGCATCACGAGGGTTTAACTGTCTCTTACATTCGATCAATGAAATTGACCTTTCCGTGAAGAGGCGGAAATAACACAATAAGACGAGAAGACCCTATGGAGCTTAAATTAATATTCCAACTTAAACAACTTCAAATCTAATCGATGTAAAATCTGCAACCACTGGAATAAACATTTTGGTTGGGGTGACCTCGGAGCATAAAAAAACCTCCGAAGGACTAACATTAAGACCAACTAGTCCAAATTATAAATGTCCAAATATTGACCCAGAAATAATTCTGATCAATGAACCAAGTTACCCTAGGGATAACAGCGCAATCTTGTTAAAGAGTTCATATCGACAATAAGGTTTACGACCTCGATGTTGGATCAGGACATCCCAATGGTGCAGCAGCTATTAAAGGTTCGTTTGTTCAACGATTAAAGTCCTACGTGATCTGAGTTCAGACCGGAGCAATCCAGGTCGGTTTCTATCTATTTACCTATTTCTCCTAGTACGAAAGGACCAGAGAAATGAGGCCAACTTTACAAAAGCGCCTTATACTTAATAAATGATATTATATCAACTTACAAAGTAACTTAACTCACTCAATTACATCCCGACATTAGGGATTGTTAGATGGCAGAGCCAGGTAATTGCATAGATTTAAAACTTTATAACC
>NW_012286136.1:0-1913 GCF_000151885.1 Dipodomys ordii
TCATAAAGCTAACCTAAAGAGGTACAGCTCTTTAGATAGAGGATACAACCTAAAGTAAAGAGTAATTGATACAATATTCATAGTAGGCCTAAAAGCAGCCATCAATTAAGAAAGCGTTAAAGCTCAACACTATTATATAATTTATTCCAATAATATATTACATCTCTTACAAAATAACTGGACCAATCTAATTAATATTAGATGAAATACTGTTAGTATAAGTAATAAGAAAAATTTTCTCCTAGCACAAGTGTATAACAGAACGAATAAATCGCTGATAGTTAACAATCATACATTTCCACCTAAACTACTAGAACCAATGTTACTAATTTATTGTTAGCCCAACACAGGAGTGCAAACTAGGAAAGATTAATAAATGTAAAAGGAACTCGGCAAACTTAAACCCCGCCTGTTTACCAAAAACATCACCTCTAGCATTACCAGTATTAGAGGCACCGCCTGCCCAGTGACGCAAGTTAAACGGCCGCGGTATCCTGACCGTGCAAAGGTAGCATAATAATTTGTTCCTTAATTAGGGACTTGTATGAATGGCATCACGAGGGTTTAACTGTCTCTTACATTCGATCAATGAAATTGACCTTTCCGTGAAGAGGCGGAAATAACACAATAAGACGAGAAGACCCTATGGAGCTTAAATTAATATTCCAACTTAAACAACTTCAAATCTAATCGATGTAAAATCTGCAACCACTGGAATAAACATTTTGGTTGGGGTGACCTCGGAGCATAAAAAAACCTCCGAAGGACTAACATTAGACCAACTAGTCCAAATTATAAATGTCCAAATATTGACCCAGAAATAATTCTGATCAATGAACCAAGTTACCCTAGGGATACAGCGCAATCTTGTTAAAGAGTTCATATCGACAATAAGGTTTACGACCTCGATGTTGGATCAGGACATCCCAATGGTGCAGCAGCTATTAAAGGTTCGTTTGTTCAACGATTAAAGTCCTACGTGATCTGAGTTCAGACCGGAGCAATCCAGGTCGGTTTCTATCTATTTACCTATTTCTCCTAGTACGAAAGGACCAGAGAAATGAGGCCAACTTTACAAAAGCGCCTTAATACTTAATAAATGATATTATATCAACTTACAAAGTAACTTAACTCACTCAATTACATCCCGACATTAGGGATTGTTAAGATGGCAGAGCCAGGTAATTGCATAAGATTTAAAACTTTATAACCAGAGGTTCAACTCCTCTTCTTAACACAATGTTTATTATAAATTTCCTAACACTTATAATTCCAATTCTCCTAGCCATAGCTTTCCTAACATTAGTAGAACGAAAAATCCTAGGCTATATACAATTACGTAAGGGACCCAACGTAGTAGGCCCATACGGAATCCTCCAGCCATTTGCCGATGCATTAAAACTTTTTATTAAAGAACCAATACGACCTGCAACCTCTTCCATCTTTCTATTCGCAATCGCCCCTACCCTCGCTTTAGCTCTGGCCCTTTCTTTATGAATCCCACTTACACTACCTCAACCACTAATCAATATAAACATGGGATTCTTATTCATCCTAGCAATCTCCAGTATGTCAGTTTATTCAATTCTATGATCAGGCTGAGCATCTAATTCAAAATATTCACTATTCGGCTCACTCCGAGCTATAGCGCAAACTATCTCCTACGAAGTATGCCTAGCTATTATTCTCTTATCAATTATATTAATTAGTGGCTCATTCTCTATATCATCTTTATCATCATCTCAAGAACAAATATGAATAATCTTACCAGCATGGCCACTAGCTATAATATGATTTATTTCAACTTTAGCAGAACAAACCGAGCCCCTTTTGACCTTACTGAAGCGAATCAGAATTAGTTTCAGGATTCAACGTAGAGTACGCAGGAGGACCATTTGCCCTATTTTTTTATA
>NW_012286137.1:0-7571 GCF_000151885.1 Dipodomys ordii
TCAGAATTTACTACGGATCATATTCCTACATAGAAACCTGAAACATTGGCATTTTACTCCTCTTCCTAACTATAGCTACAGCTTTCATAGGTTACGTCCTCCCATGAGGCCAAATATCCTTCTGAGGAGCAACTGTCATTACTAATCTCCTATCAGCTATTCCATATATCGGTTCAGATCTAGTAGAATGAATCTGAGGTGGCTTCTCCGTTGATAAAGCCACCCTAAACCGATTCTTTGCATTTCACTTCATCTTACCATTTATCATTGCTGCCATAGCCATAGTCCACCTACTCTTTCTACACGAAACTGGATCCAATAATCCACTAGGAATCCCCTCAGATTGTGACAAAATCCCATTTCACCCATACTACACAACTAAAGACTTTCTAGGCATCGTATTACTACTAGCATTCTTTTTCACTTTAATCCTGTTCTTTCCAGACCTATTAGGAGACCCAGACAATTACTCACCCGCAAATCCCTTGAACACTCCACCACACATTAAACCTGAATGATATTTCCTCTTTGCATATGCTATCCTTCGATCTATTCCCAATAAACTAGGTGGTGTCATTGCACTCATTCTATCAATCCTTATTCTAGCCCTATTTCCACACATCCAAACAGCTAAACAACGCAGCTTAATATTCCGACCAATCAGTCAATTCCTATTCTGACTTCTAGTATCCGACGTTTTAATCCTAACATGAGTTGGAGGTCAACCAGTCGAACCACCATTTATTATCATTGGACAAATCGCATCAATCCTCTACTTCACCATTATCCTTGTTCTCCTACCAATCGCAGGAATCATCGAAAATAAAATATTAAAATGAAGAAGCTTTGATAGTATAAAAATTACTCAGGTCTTGTAAATCTGAAATGAGAAATCCATTCTCTCAAAGCATCAAGGAGAAGATTTTACATCCTACCTCCAACTCCCAAAGCTGGAATTCTTTTTAAACTACTCCCTGCATGTTCATCGTGCATTAATTAATTTCCACATACAATATTGTACCGTACATTAATCTTATAACCGTACATAATACATTAATGATTAATCCACATACTAGCTAACCAGCATGACTATTAACACAGTAACAGAAATGTATGCCCAAAAGATTAGATTTTCCGTGACACGGTCATAAACCATCCTATTTCTTCTATCCTTGTCCATATGACTATCCTCCTCCAATGGTGGTCCCTTAATCTACCATCCTCCGTGAAACCATCAACCCGCCCACTAGTATCCCTCTTCTCGCTCCGGGCCCATTACACTTGGGGGTAGCTATTCTGAATCTATACCTGGCATCTGGTTCTTACCTCAGGGCCATAACATTTAAAATCGCCCACACGGTCCTCTTAAATAAGACATCTCGATGGGTTAGTGTCTAATCAGCCCATGATCAACATAACTGTTCTGTCATGCCTTTGGTATCTTTTTTTTTTCGGGATGCGAGGCTCAGCTACGCCGTCAAAGGCTCGTAACAGTCAATTACAGTCAAGCTGGACTTCATGTCTAACATTCAAACCCCCCATATAAGATAAGCACTTGGACATTTTATGAATGCTTTAGGACATAAAAAACCACAATACCAAATTTTAACCCAAACCACAACATGGCAAAATATACTTAAACAGGCCATTTTACAACCTTATTAGAGTTTAATTATTAATTTAACATATATGCCAGTATTATTTTAAATTATCAGCAAATTATTTCACCCTTAAAATTTAACCAATCAAAAACTTCACCACAACATACATTTCCTAAATCTACTAGTTCATGTAGCTTATAATCTAAAGCAAGACACTGAAAATGTCTAGAAGAATCTCTAGGTTCCATAAACACAAAGGTTTGGTCCTAGCCTTAATATTAGCTGTCAGTAGATTTACACATGCAAATATCCGTAAGCCAGTGAGTTCAGCCCTATGTTCTCTAAAGACTACAAGGAGCAAGTATAAAGCACGCGTGATAATTACACGCAGCTAAAAACACTAAGTTTAACCACACCCCCACGGGATACAGCAGTGATAAAATTTAAGCAATGAACGAAAGTTTGACTAAGTCATACTGACAAAAACAGGGTTGGTAAATTTCGTGCCAGCCACCGCGGTCATACGAAAGACCCAAGTTAATATTCTACCGGCGTAAAGAGTGCTTAAATATTTATCAAATAGAGCTAAGACTAGTCTTCGCTGTAAAAAGCCAAAGCCAAAGTAAAAATCAATAACGAAAGTAACTCTAATTTTTGTAGCACTAAAGCTATTACCTAAACTGGGATTAGATACCCCACTATAATTAGCCATAAACATAAGTAGTTCATAACATTACTACTCGCCAGAGAACTACAAGCCACCGCTTAAAACTCAAAGGACTTGGCGGTGCTTTATATCCACCTAGAGGAGCCTGTTCCATAACCGATGATCCCCGATTTACCTCACCACTCCTTGCTAATTCAGCCTATATACCGCCATCTTCAGTTAACCCTAAAAAGGAAATAAAGTAAGCCTAATCAGTATTACTAAAGAAGTTAGGTCAAGGTGTAGCCCATGGAGTGGAGCGAAATGGGCTACATTTTCTATTACTAGAACATTACGAAACTCTACGTGAAATCCGTAGAATAAAGGAGGATTTAGTAGTAAATTAAAACTAGAGTGTTTAATTGAATAGAGCATGAAGCACGCACACACCGCCCGTCACCCTCCTCAATTTCTCAACAATTAAAAGTACATAACACCTAATTACAAAAGATTGAGAGGAGACAAGTCGTAACAAGGTAAGTGTACTGGAAAGTGCACTTGGAAAAATCAAAATATAGCTTAAAAAAAGCATCTGACTTACACTCAGAAGATTTCACACTCTATGAATATTTTGAACCATACCTAGCCTAACAAATCATAAAATTTACTATATTACCTTCATGTAAACTAAATCATTTACTAACTATATTAGTATAGGCGATAGAAAATTTAATTTAGCGCTATAGAAATAGTACCGTAAGGGAATGATGAAAGATAAACCTAAGTATAAAAAAGCAAAGATTCAACCTTATACCTTTTGCATAATGAGCTAACTAGAAAACACCTGACAAAGAGAACTTAAGCCAGAGACCCCGAAATCAGACGAGCTACCTTAGAACAGCCTACCACAGGGCCAACTCATCTATGTGGCAAAATAGTGAGAAGATTTTAAGGTAGAGGTGAAAAGCCTAACGAGCCTGATGATAGCTGGTTGTCCAAGAAAGAATCTTAGTTCACCTTAAAACTTACCTGCATTTCCAAAATAAAATTACTGTAAGTTTTAAAGCTAACCTAAAGAGGTACAGCTCTTTAGATAGAGGATACAACCTAAAGTAAAGAGTAATTGATACAATATTCATAGTAGGCCTAAAAGCAGCCATCAATTAAGAAAGCGTTAAAGCTCAACACTATTATATAATTTATTCCAATAATATATTACATCTCTTACAAAATAACTGGACCAATCTAATTAATATTAGATGAAATACTGTTAGTATAAGTAATAAGAAAAATTTTCTCCTAGCACAAGTGTATAACAGAACGAATAAATCGCTGATAGTTAACAATCATACATTTCCACCTAAACTACTAGAACCAATGTTACTAATTTATTGTTAGCCCAACACAGGAGTGCAAACTAGGAAAGATTAATAAATGTAAAAGGAACTCGGCAAACTTAAACCCCGCCTGTTTACCAAAAACATCACCTCTAGCATTACCAGTATTAGAGGCACCGCCTGCCCAGTGACGCAAGTTAAACGGCCGCGGTATCCTGACCGTGCAAAGGTAGCATAATAATTTGTTCCTTAATTAGGGACTTGTATGAATGGCATCACGAGGGTTTAACTGTCTCTTACATTCGATCAATGAAATTGACCTTTCCGTGAAGAGGCGGAAATAACACAATAAGACGAGAAGACCCTATGGAGCTTAAATTAATATTCCAACTTAAACAACTTCAAATCTAATCGATGTAAAATCTGCAACCACTGGAATAAACATTTTGGTTGGGGTGACCTCGGAGCATAAAAAAACCTCCGAAGGACTAACATTAAGACCAACTAGTCCAAATTATAAATGTCCAAATATTGACCCAGAAATAATTCTGATCAATGAACCAAGTTACCCTAGGGATAACAGCGCAATCTTGTTAAAGAGTTCATATCGACAATAAGGTTTACGACCTCGATGTTGGATCAGGACATCCCAATGGTGCAGCAGCTATTAAAGGTTCGTTTGTTCAACGATTAAAGTCCTACGTGATCTGAGTTCAGACCGGAGCAATCCAGGTCGGTTTCTATCTATTTACCTATTTCTCCTAGTACGAAAGGACCAGAGAAATGAGGCCAACTTTACAAAAGCGCCTTAATACTTAATAAATGATATTATATCAACTTACAAAGTAACTTAACTCACTCAATTACATCCCGACATTAGGGATTGTTAAGATGGCAGAGCCAGGTAATTGCATAAGATTTAAAACTTTATAACCAGAGGTTCAACTCCTCTTCTTAACACAATGTTTATTATAAATTTCCTAACACTTATAATTCCAATTCTCCTAGCCATAGCTTTCCTAACATTAGTAGAACGAAAAATCCTAGGCTATATACAATTACGTAAGGGACCCAACGTAGTAGGCCCATACGGAATCCTCCAGCCATTTGCCGATGCATTAAAACTTTTTATTAAAGAACCAATACGACCTGCAACCTCTTCCATCTTTCTATTCGCAATCGCCCCTACCCTCGCTTTAGCTCTGGCCCTTTCTTTATGAATCCCACTTACACTACCTCAACCACTAATCAATATAAACATGGGATTCTTATTCATCCTAGCAATCTCCAGTATGTCAGTTTATTCAATTCTATGATCAGGCTGAGCATCTAATTCAAAATATTCACTATTCGGCTCACTCCGAGCTATAGCGCAAACTATCTCCTACGAAGTATGCCTAGCTATTATTCTCTTATCAATTATATTAATTAGTGGCTCATTCTCTATATCATCTTTATCATCATCTCAAGAACAAATATGAATAATCTTACCAGCATGGCCACTAGCTATAATATGATTTATTTCAACTTTAGCAGAAACAAACCGAGCCCCTTTTGACCTTACTGAAGGCGAATCAGAATTAGTTTCAGGATTCAACGTAGAGTACGCAGGAGGACCATTTGCCCTATTTTTTATAGCCGAATACATAAACATTATCCTTATAAACGCCCTAACTACCATATTATTCTTTGGACCCACATATAATCCCATAACACCAGAACTATCTTCATGTAACTTTGCCATTAAAACTCTTATCCTATCCTCAGTCTTTCTATGAATCCGAGCATCCTACCCACGATTCCGTTATGATCAACTTATACACCTACTATGAAAAAATTTTCTACCACTAACACTAGCATTATGTATATGATATATTGCAATCCCAATCTCCACTGCAAGCATCCCACCTATACTATAGAAATATGTCTGATAAAAGAGCTACTTTGATAGAGTAAAACATAGAGGTGAAAACCCTCTTATTTCTAGGACCTTAGGACTTGAACCTATCTTGAGAATCCAAATTTCTCCGTGCTACCAATTACACCAAATCCTAGTAAGGTAAGCTAATTAAGCTATCGGGCCCATACCCCGAAAACGTTGGTTTCAATCCTTCCCATACTAATTAATACTATCGCATTTGTACTCATTATATCTACCATAATTCTAGGAACAATCATTACAATGACAAGCTCACACTGAATACTTGCATGAATAGGACTAGAAATCAACATACTCTCTTTTATTCCCCTCATAACAATTAATAAAAACCCACGATCAACCGAAGCTGCATCAAAATATTTCTTAACCCAAGCAACCGCATCTATAATCTAATATTCGCAATCATAAACAATTTTCATCACTCAGGCAATGAGGCATGCAACAACCACCTGACCCACTAACTTCACTGAGCCTATTAATTGCCCTAGCAATAAAACTAGGCCTAGCCCCATTTCACCTATGAGTCCCAGAAGTTACTCAAGGAATTCCCCTATTATCCGGTCTAATTTTATTAACCTGACAAAAACTTGCTCCCATCTCAATCTTATACCAACTGTCACCTTTCATAGAAAACAACCTAATTATACCTATGGCAATTTTATCAATCCTACTAGGAGGCTGAGGAGGACTTAACCAAACCCAATTACGAAAAATCCTAGCATATTCTTCAATTGCCCATATAGGCTGAATAGTAGCAGTAATATTGTATAACCCATCAATTATATTAATCAACTTAATCATTTATATTTTCTTAACTATAACCATATTTATTTCACTAAATTCTTTATCCATCTCTACTACACCATCAATCACTTCTACATGAAATACACACCCCATATTAACTTTAGTGACTCTACTATGTTTAATATCACTGGGAGGACTGCCACCACTTACCGGATTTTTACCAAAATGACTAATTATTCAAGAAATGATTTTCAACAACATAATTATAACCAGCTTAACCATGGCAATTATAGCATTACTAAACCTATACTTCTATATACGACTTATCTACTCCACCTCACTTACCCTCTTTCCATTACCCAATAATGCCAAGTTTAAATGACACCACCATAACCATAAACATTTAACTATAATCCCAACTTTATTAATAATCTCATCATTTTCACTCCCACTTTCACCATTAATTATAAATATAATATAGAAATTTAGTTAACCACTAGACCGAAAGCCTTCAAAGCTTTAAGTAAGTCCCTAAACTTAATTTCTGACATATAAGGATTGCAGATCTACCATCTACATCTATTGAACGCAAATCAACAACTTTAATTAAGCTAAATCCTTACTAGATTGATAGGATTTAAACCTACAAACTCTTAGTTAACAGCTAAACACCTTAATCAACTGGCTTCAATCTACTTCTCCCGCCTAGAAAAAAAAGGAGGCGGGAGAAGTCCCGGCAGGATTGAAGCTGCTCCTTTGAATTTGCAATTCAACATGCTATTGCACCTCAGGACTTCTCTGGTAAAAAGAGGATTTATCCTCTGTAGTTAGATTTACAGTCTAATGCTTTACTCAGCCATTCTACCTATGTTCGTAAACCGTTGATTATTCTCAACAAACCATAAAGACATCGGAACCCTTTATATAATTTTTGGTGCTTGAGCCGGAATAGTAGGAACAGGCCTAAGCATTCTTATCCGAGCAGAGCTGGGTCAACCTGGCTCACTATTAGGAGATGATCAAATTTACAATGTAATTGTCACTGCCCATGCATTCGTAATAATCTTCTTCATAGTAATACCAATTCTAATTGGTGGCTTTGGGAACTGATTAGTCCCACTAATAATCGGTGCACCAGATATAGCTTTCCCACGAATAAACAACATAAGCTTTTGACTACTTCCACCTTCCTTCCTCCTGCTTTTAGCATCATCAATAATTGAATCAGGAGCCGGAACAGGATGAACTGTCTACCCTCCCCTGGCAGGAAATCTTGCACACGCCGGAGCTTCCGTTGATCTTAC
>NW_012286138.1:0-4216 GCF_000151885.1 Dipodomys ordii
TCATAAAGTAAGAGTAATTGATACAATATTCATAGTAGGCCTAAAAGCAGCCATCAATTAAGAAAGCGTTAAAGCTCAACACTATTATATAATTTATTCCAATAATATATTACATCTCTTACAAAATAACTGGACCAATCTAATTAATATTAGATGAAATACTGTTAGTATAAGTAATAAGAAAAATTTTCTCCTAGCACAAGTGTATAACAGAACGAATAAATCGCTGATAGTTAACAATCATACATTTCCACCTAAACTACTAGAACCAATGTTACTAATTTATTGTTAGCCCAACACAGGAGTGCAAACTAGGAAAGATTAATAAATGTAAAAGGAACTCGGCAAACTTAAACCCCGCCTGTTTACCAAAAACATCACCTCTAGCATTACCAGTATTAGAGGCACCGCCTGCCCAGTGACGCAAGTTAAACGGCCGCGGTATCCTGACCGTGCAAAGGTAGCATAATAATTTGTTCCTTAATTAGGGACTTGTATGAATGGCATCACGAGGGTTTAACTGTCTCTTACATTCGATCAATGAAATTGACCTTTCCGTGAAGAGGCGGAAATAACACAATAAGACGAGAAGACCCTATGGAGCTTAAATTAATATTCCAACTTAAACAACTTCAAATCTAATCGATGTAAAATCTGCAACCACTGGAATAAACATTTTGGTTGGGGTGACCTCGGAGCATAAAAAAACCTCCGAAGGACTAACATTAAGACCAACTAGTCCAAATTATAAATGTCCAAATATTGACCCAGAAATAATTCTGATCAATGAACCAAGTTACCCTAGGGATAACAGCGCAATCTTGTTAAAGAGTTCATATCGACAATAAGGTTTACGACCTCGATGTTGGATCAGGACATCCCAATGGTGCAGCAGCTATTAAAGGTTCGTTTGTTCAACGATTAAAGTCCTACGTGATCTGAGTTCAGACCGGAGCAATCCAGGTCGGTTTCTATCTATTTACCTATTTCTCCTAGTACGAAAGGACCAGAGAAATGAGGCCAACTTTACAAAAGCGCCTTAATACTTAATAAATGATATTATATCAACTTACAAAGTAACTTAACTCACTCAATTACATCCCGACATTAGGGATTGTTAAGATGGCAGAGCCAGGTAATTGCATAAGATTTAAAACTTTATAACCAGAGGTTCAACTCCTCTTCTTAACACAATGTTTATTATAAATTTCCTAACACTTATAATTCCAATTCTCCTAGCCATAGCTTTCCTAACATTAGTAGAACGAAAAATCCTAGGCTATATACAATTACGTAAGGGACCCAACGTAGTAGGCCCATACGGAATCCTCCAGCCATTTGCCGATGCATTAAAACTTTTTATTAAAGAACCAATACGACCTGCAACCTCTTCCATCTTTCTATTCGCAATCGCCCCTACCCTCGCTTTAGCTCTGGCCCTTTCTTTATGAATCCCACTTACACTACCTCAACCACTAATCAATATAAACATGGGATTCTTATTCATCCTAGCAATCTCCAGTATGTCAGTTTATTCAATTCTATGATCAGGCTGAGCATCTAATTCAAAATATTCACTATTCGGCTCACTCCGAGCTATAGCGCAAACTATCTCCTACGAAGTATGCCTAGCTATTATTCTCTTATCAATTATATTAATTAGTGGCTCATTCTCTATATCATCTTTATCATCATCTCAAGAACAAATATGAATAATCTTACCAGCATGGCCACTAGCTATAATATGATTTATTTCAACTTTAGCAGAACAAACCGAGCCCCTTTTGACCTTACTGAAGGCGAATCAGAATTAGTTTCAGGATTCAACGTAGAGTACGCAGGAGGACCATTTGCCCTATTTTTTATAGCCGAATACATAAACATTATCCTTATAAACGCCCTAACTACCATATTATTCTTTGGACCCACATATAATCCCATAACACCAGAACTATCTTCATGTAACTTTGCCATTAAAACTCTTATCCTATCCTCAGTCTTTCTATGAATCCGAGCATCCTACCCACGATTCCGTTATGATCAACTTATACACCTACTATGAAAAAATTTTCTACCACTAACACTAGCATTATGTATATGATATATTGCAATCCCAATCTCCACTGCAAGCATCCCACCTATACTATAGAAATATGTCTGATAAAAGAGCTACTTTGATAGAGTAAAACATAGAGGTGAAAACCCTCTTATTTCTAGGACCTTAGGACTTGAACCTATCTTGAGAATCCAAATTTCTCCGTGCTACCAATTACACCAAATCCTAGTAAGGTAAGCTAATTAAGCTATCGGGCCCATACCCCGAAAACGTTGGTTTCAATCCTTCCCATACTAATTAATACTATCGCATTTGTACTCATTATATCTACCATAATTCTAGGAACAATCATTACAATGACAAGCTCACACTGAATACTTGCATGAATAGGACTAGAAATCAACATACTCTCTTTTATTCCCCTCATAACAATTAATAAAAACCCACGATCAACCGAAGCTGCATCAAAATATTTCTTAACCCAAGCAACCGCATCTATAATCCTAATATTCGCAATCATAAACAATTTTCATCACTCAGGGCAATGAGGCATGCAACAACCACCTGACCCACTAACTTCACTGAGCCTATTAATTGCCCTAGCAATAAAACTAGGCCTAGCCCCATTTCACCTATGAGTCCCAGAAGTTACTCAAGGAATTCCCCTATTATCCGGTCTAATTTTATTAACCTGACAAAAACTTGCTCCCATCTCAATCTTATACCAACTGTCACCTTTCATAGAAAACAACCTAATTATACCTATGGCAATTTTATCAATCCTACTAGGAGGCTGAGGAGGACTTAACCAAACCCAATTACGAAAAATCCTAGCATATTCTTCAATTGCCCATATAGGCTGAATAGTAGCAGTAATATTGTATAACCCATCAATTATATTAATCAACTTAATCATTTATATTTTCTTAACTATAACCATATTTATTTCACTAAATTCTTTATCCATCTCTACTACACCATCAATCACTTCTACATGAAATACACACCCCATATTAACTTTAGTGACTCTACTATGTTTAATATCACTGGGAGGACTGCCACCACTTACCGGATTTTTACCAAAATGACTAATTATTCAAGAAATGATTTTCAACAACATAATTATAACCAGCTTAACCATGGCAATTATAGCATTACTAAACCTATACTTCTATATACGACTTATCTACTCCACCTCACTTACCCTCTTTCCATTACCCAATAATGCCAAGTTTAAATGACACCACCATAACCATAAACATTTAACTATAATCCCAACTTTATTAATAATCTCATCATTTTCACTCCCACTTTCACCATTAATTATAAATATAATATAGAAATTTAGGTTAACCACTAGACCGAAAGCCTTCAAAGCTTTAAGTAAGTCCCTAAACTTAATTTCTGACATATAAGGATTGCAGATCTACCATCTACATCTATTGAACGCAAATCAACAACTTTAATTAAGCTAAATCCTTACTAGATTGATAGGATTTAAACCTACAAACTCTTAGTTAACAGCTAAACACCTTAATCAACTGGCTTCAATCTACTTCTCCCGCCTAGAAAAAAAAGGAGGCGGGAGAAGTCCCGGCAGGATTGAAGCTGCTCCTTTGAATTTGCAATTCAACATGCTATTGCACCTCAGGACTTCTCTGGTAAAAAGAGGATTTATCCTCTGTAGTTAGATTTACAGTCTAATGCTTTACTCAGCCATTCTACCTATGTTCGTAAACCGTTGATTATTCTCAACAAACCATAAAGACATCGGAACCCTTTATATAATTTTTGGTGCTTGAGCCGGAATAGTAGGAACAGGCCTAAGCATTCTTATCCGAGCAGAGCTGGGTCAACCTGGCTCACTATTAGGAGATGATCAAATTTACAATGTAATTGTCACTGCCCATGCATTCGTAATAATCTTCTTCATAGTAATACCAATTCTAATTGGTGGCTTTGGGAACTGATTAGTCCCACTAATAATCGGTGCACCAGATATAGCTTTCCCACGAATAAACAACATAAGCTTTTGACTACTTCCACCTTCCTTCCTCCTGCTTTTAGCATCATCAATAATTGAATCAGGAGCCGGAACAGGATGAACTGTCTACCCTCCCCTGGCAGGAAATCTTGCACACGCCGGAGCTTCCGTTGATC
>NW_012286139.1:0-1814 GCF_000151885.1 Dipodomys ordii
TCAAATCCGAGCATCCTACCCACGATTCCGTTATGATCAACTTATACACCTACTATGAAAAAATTTTCTACCACTAACACTAGCATTATGTATATGATATATTGCAATCCCAATCTCCACTGCAAGCATCCCACCTATACTATAGAAATATGTCTGATAAAAGAGCTACTTTGATAGAGTAAAACATAGAGGTGAAAACCCTCTTATTTCTAGGACCTTAGGACTTGAACCTATCTTGAGAATCCAAATTTCTCCGTGCTACCAATTACACCAAATCCTAGTAAGGTAAGCTAATTAAGCTATCGGGCCCATACCCCGAAAACGTTGGTTTCAATCCTTCCCATACTAATTAATACTATCGCATTTGTACTCATTATATCTACCATAATTCTAGGAACAATCATTACAATGACAAGCTCACACTGAATACTTGCATGAATAGGACTAGAAATCAACATACTCTCTTTTATTCCCCTCATAACAATTAATAAAAACCCACGATCAACCGAAGCTGCATCAAAATATTTCTTAACCCAAGCAACCGCATCTATAATCCTAATATTCGCAATCATAAACAATTTTCATCACTCAGGGCAATGAGGCATGCAACAACCACCTGACCCACTAACTTCACTGAGCCTATTAATTGCCCTAGCAATAAAACTAGGCCTAGCCCCATTTCACCTATGAGTCCCAGAAGTTACTCAAGGAATTCCCCTATTATCCGGTCTAATTTTATTAACCTGACAAAAACTTGCTCCCATCTCAATCTTATACCAACTGTCACCTTTCATAGAAAACAACCTAATTATACCTATGGCAATTTTATCAATCCTACTAGGAGGCTGAGGAGGACTTAACCAAACCCAATTACGAAAAATCCTAGCATATTCTTCAATTGCCCATATAGGCTGAATAGTAGCAGTAATATTGTATAACCCATCAATTATATTAATCAACTTAATCATTTATATTTTCTTAACTATAACCATATTTATTTCACTAAATTCTTTATCCATCTCTACTACACCATCAATCACTTCTACATGAAATACACACCCCATATTAACTTTAGTGACTCTACTATGTTTAATATCACTGGGAGGACTGCCACCACTTACCGGATTTTTACCAAAATGACTAATTATTCAAGAAATGATTTTCAACAACATAATTATAACCAGCTTAACCATGGCAATTATAGCATTACTAAACCTATACTTCTATATACGACTTATCTACTCCACCTCACTTACCCTCTTTCCATTACCCAATAATGCCAAGTTTAAATGACACCACCATAACCATAAACATTTAACTATAATCCCAACTTTATTAATAATCTCATCATTTTCACTCCCACTTTCACCATTAATTATAAATATAATATAGAAATTTAGGTTAACCACTAGACCGAAAGCCTTCAAAGCTTTAAGTAAGTCCCTAAACTTAATTTCTGACATATAAGGATTGCAGATCTACCATCTACATCTATTGAACGCAAATCAACAACTTTAATTAAGCTAAATCCTTACTAGATTGATAGGATTTAAACCTACAAACTCTTAGTTAACAGCTAAACACCTTAATCAACTGGCTTCAATCTACTTCTCCCGCCTAGAAAAAAAAGGAGGCGGGAGAAGTCCCGGCAGGATTGAAGCTGCTCCTTTGAATTTGCAATTCAACATGCTATTGCACCTCAGGACTTCTCTGGTAAAAAGAGGATTTATCCTCTGTAGTTAGATTTACAGTCTAATGCTTTACTCAGCCATTCTACCTATGTTCGTAAACCGTTGATTATTCTCAACAAACTG
>NW_012286140.1:0-1300 GCF_000151885.1 Dipodomys ordii
CCAGTCTAATTTTATTAACCTGACAAAAACTTGCTCCCATCTCAATCTTATACCAACTGTCACCTTTCATAGAAAACAACCTAATTATACCTATGGCAATTTTATCAATCCTACTAGGAGGCTGAGGAGGACTTAACCAAACCCAATTACGAAAAATCCTAGCATATTCTTCAATTGCCCATATAGGCTGAATAGTAGCAGTAATATTGTATAACCCATCAATTATATTAATCAACTTAATCATTTATATTTTCTTAACTATAACCATATTTATTTCACTAAATTCTTTATCCATCTCTACTACACCATCAATCACTTCTACATGAAATACACACCCCATATTAACTTTAGTGACTCTACTATGTTTAATATCACTGGGAGGACTGCCACCACTTACCGGATTTTTACCAAAATGACTAATTATTCAAGAAATGATTTTCAACAACATAATTATAACCAGCTTAACCATGGCAATTATAGCATTACTAAACCTATACTTCTATATACGACTTATCTACTCCACCTCACTTACCCTCTTTCCATTACCCAATAATGCCAAGTTTAAATGACACCACCATAACCATAAACATTTAACTATAATCCCAACTTTATTAATAATCTCATCATTTTCACTCCCACTTTCACCATTAATTATAAATATAATATAGAAATTTAGGTTAACCACTAGACCGAAAGCCTTCAAAGCTTTAAGTAAGTCCCTAAACTTAATTTCTGACATATAAGGATTGCAGATCTACCATCTACATCTATTGAACGCAAATCAACAACTTTAATTAAGCTAAATCCTTACTAGATTGATAGGATTTAAACCTACAAACTCTTAGTTAACAGCTAAACACCTTAATCAACTGGCTTCAATCTACTTCTCCCGCCTAGAAAAAAAAGGAGGCGGGAGAAGTCCCGGCAGGATTGAAGCTGCTCCTTTGAATTTGCAATTCAACATGCTATTGCACCTCAGACTTCTCTGGTAAAAAGAGGATTTATCCTCTGTAGTTAGATTTACAGTCTAATGCTTTACTCAGCCATTCTACCTATGTTCGTAAACCGTTGATTATTCTCAACAAACCATAAAGACATCGGAACCCTTTATATAATTTTTGGTGCTTGAGCCGGAATAGTAGGAACAGGCCTAAGCATTCTTATCCGAGCAGAGCTGGGTCAACCTGGCTCACTATTAGGAGATGATCAAATTTACAATGTAATTGTCACTGCCCATGCATTCGTAATAATCTTCTTCATAGTAATACCACTTCTAATTGGTGGCTTTGGGAACTGATTA
>NW_012286141.1:0-1770 GCF_000151885.1 Dipodomys ordii
AGCTACTTTGATAGAAGTAAAACATAGAGATGAAAACCCTCTTATTTCTAGGACATTAGGACTTGAACCTATCTTGAGAATCCAAATTCTCCGTGCTACCAATACACCAAATCCTAGTAAGATAAGCTAATTAAGCTATCGAGCCCATACCCCGAAAACGTTGAGTTTCAATCCTTCCCATACTAATTAATACTATCGCATTTGTACTCATTATATCTACCATAATTCTAGGAACAATCATTACAATGACAAGCTCACACTGAATACTTGCATGAATAGGACTAGAAATCAACATACTCTCTTTTATTCCCCTCATAACAATTAATAAAAACCCACGATCAACCGAAGCTGCATCAAAATATTTCTTAACCCAAGCAACCGCATCTATAATCCTAATATTCGCAATCATAAACAATTTTCATCACTCAGGGCAATGAGGCATGCAACAACCACCTGACCCACTAACTTCACTGAGCCTATTAATTGCCCTAGCAATAAAACTAGGCCTAGCCCCATTTCACCTATGAGTCCCAGAAGTTACTCAAGGAATTCCCCTATTATCCGGTCTAATTTTATTAACCTGACAAAAACTTGCTCCCATCTCAATCTTATACCAACTGTCACCTTTCATAGAAAACAACCTAATTATACCTATGGCAATTTTATCAATCCTACTAGGAGGCTGAGGAGGACTTAACCAAACCCAATTACGAAAAATCCTAGCATATTCTTCAATTGCCCATATAGGCTGAATAGTAGCAGTAATATTGTATAACCCATCAATTATATTAATCAACTTAATCATTTATATTTTCTTAACTATAACCATATTTATTTCACTAAATTCTTTATCCATCTCTACTACACCATCAATCACTTCTACATGAAATACACACCCCATATTAACTTTAGTGACTCTACTATGTTTAATATCACTGGGAGGACTGCCACCACTTACCGGATTTTTACCAAAATGACTAATTATTCAAGAAATGATTTTCAACAACATAATTATAACCAGCTTAACCATGGCAATTATAGCATTACTAAACCTATACTTCTATATACGACTTATCTACTCCACCTCACTTACCCTCTTTCCATTACCCAATAATGCCAAGTTTAAATGACACCACCATAACCATAAACATTTAACTATAATCCCAACTTTATTAATAATCTCATCATTTTCACTCCCACTTTCACCATTAATTATAAATATAATATAGAAATTTAGGTTAACCACTAGACCGAAAGCCTTCAAAGCTTTAAGTAAGTCCCTAAACTTAATTTCTGACATATAAGGATTGCAGATCTACCATCTACATCTATTGAACGCAAATCAACAACTTTAATTAAGCTAAATCCTTACTAGATTGATAGGATTTAAACCTACAAACTCTTAGTTAACAGCTAAACACCTTAATCAACTGGCTTCAATCTACTTCTCCCGCCTAGAAAAAAAAGGAGGCGGGAGAAGTCCCGGCAGGATTGAAGCTGCTCCTTTGAATTTGCAATTCAACATGCTATTGCACCTCAGGACTTCTCTGGTAAAAAGAGGATTTATCCTCTGTAGTTAGATTTACAGTCTAATGCTTTACTCAGCCATTCTACCTATGTTCGTAAACCGTTGATTATTCTCAACAAACCATAAAGACATCGGAACCCTTTATATAATTTTTGGTGCTTGAGCCGGAATAGTAGGAACAGGCCTAAGCATTCTTATCCGAGCAGAGCTGGGTCAACCTGGCTCACTATTAGGAGATGATC
>NW_012286142.1:0-1169 GCF_000151885.1 Dipodomys ordii
CGAAAATAGGAGGAATAGCCAAATTACTTCCATTTACCACTTCAGCTCTAATCATCGGCAGCTTAGCATTAACAGGTATGCCTTTCCTCACAGGATTTTACTCTAAAGACCTAATTATTGAAGCAATAAACACGTCGTATACAAACGCCTGAGCCCTAATCATTACCCTAATTGCAACCTCACTTACTGCGGCCTACAGCACACGAATCATCTTCTTTGTCCTTACAAACTACCCACGATTCCAACCTATAACCCCAATTAACGAAAATCACCCTAACTTGATTTATCCAATTTTACGACTCTTACTCGGCAGCATCTTCGCAGGATATATTATTTCAAACTTTATTAATCCAATTAATACACCAATCATGACTATACCAACTATAATTAAACTAACAGCCCTCATCATCACAATCACAGGATTTGTAATCGCATTAGAACTAAATTCTATAACACTCTACCTAAAACTCTATCCAAATTCATATCACTATAACTTCTCTAACATGCTAGGCTATTTTCCATTAATTGTACATCGTTACATCCCATTTTCTAACCTATCTTTCAATCAAAAAATAGCTACTTCAACACTAGATTATATCTGAACAGAAAAATCTATGCCTAAACTTATTAGCTCATTACAACAATCAGCATCCTCCTCCTCATCAAACCATAAAGGACTAATCGCAATCTATTTCCTATCATTCCTTCTATCTATTCTAGTCCTAATTCTTATATCTACCTAAACCCCACGAGTCACCTCCACAATAATAAATACACCAACAAACAATGACCACCCCGCTACAACCATCAACCAACTTCCATAACTATATATAGCTCCAACACCTACAGAATCTTCTCGAACTAAAACTATCTCATCATTATCAAATACAACCCACTCATCCACATCATATACATTATCTAACACATTTACTCCCTCATCTCCAAGCACATAAACTACTAACATAGCCTCTATAATTACCCCTAATAAAAGCAACATTCATAGTCAAATATTAGAACTTCAAGCTTCAGGATACTCCTCTGTAGCTATTGCAGTAGTATAACCAAATACTACCAATATTCCACCCAAATAAATTAAGAATACTATCAATCCTATATAAGAACTTCCATATAACATTATTAACCCACACCCAACTCCACCACTAATAATC
>NW_012286143.1:0-1569 GCF_000151885.1 Dipodomys ordii
TCAATCCCCCTAATTATTTTTATAAACTCCAACAAAGAAGCATACATTTCAAACTGACACTGAATAACTATTCAATCCATAGAACTATATTCTAGCTTCAAACTAGACTTCCTATCAATTGTTTTTATTCCAATCGCACTTTACGTAACTTGATCAATTATAGAGTTTTCTTCATGGTATATGCACAATGACCCAAATATTAATCGATTCATACAGTATTTACTCATGTTTCTTATCACTATACTAATTTTAGTATCAGCTAACAATATATTTCAACTTTTTATCGGTTGAGAAGGTGTAGGTATTATATCTTTCCTTCTAATCGGATGATGATACGGACGACCAGACGCTAACACAGCAGCCTTACAAGCCATTATCTACAATCGTATTGGAGACATTGGATTTGTCTTAACAATAGCTTGACTATTCTCCAATTACAACTCATGAGACTTTCAACAAATCTTCTCAATAACTACAAACTCAAATATTCCTATTTTAGGACTTATTCTAGCAGCCACAGGAAAATCTGCCCAATTCAGCCTACACCCTTGATTACCCTCAGCTATAGAAGGCCCAACACCCGTATCTGCATTACTTCACTCTAGCACTATAGTAGTCGCAGGAATTTTTCTCTTAATTCGTTTTCATCCTATAATCGAAAATAATCAAACGATATTAACCATTATCTTATGTATTGGAGCCCTAACAACTCTATTCACAGCAATTTGTGCTCTTACACAGAATGATATTAAAAAAATTATCGCATTCTCAACTTCTAGTCAACTGGGATTAATAATAGTGACTCTAGGAATTAACCAACCATATTTAGCATTCCTCCATATCTGTACACATGCTTTCTTCAAAGCTATGTTATTCATGTGTTCTGGATCTATTATCCATAGCCTAAATGATGAACAAGATATCCGAAAAATAGGAGGAATAGCCAAATTACTTCCATTTACCACTTCAGCTCTAATCATCGGCAGCTTAGCATTAACAGGTATGCCTTTCCTCACAGGATTTTACTCTAAAGACCTAATTATTGAAGCAATAAACACGTCGTATACAAACGCCTGAGCCCTAATCATTACCCTAATTGCAACCTCACTTACTGCGGCCTACAGCACACGAATCATCTTCTTTGTCCTTACAAACTACCCACGATTCCAACCTATAACCCCAATTAACGAAAATCACCCTAACTTGATTTATCCAATTTTACGACTCTTACTCGGCAGCATCTTCGCAGGATATATTATTTCAAACTTTATTAATCCAATTAATACACCAATCATGACTATACCAACTATAATTAAACTAACAGCCCTCATCATCACAATCACAGGATTTGTAATCGCATTAGAACTAAATTCTATAACACTCTACCTAAAACTCTATCCAAATTCATATCACTATAACTTCTCTAACATGCTAGGCTATTTTCCATTAATTGTACATCGTTACATCCCATTTTCTAACCTATCTTTCAATCAAAAAATAGCTACTTCAACACTAGATTATATCTGAACAGAAAAATCTATGCCTAAACTTATTAGCTCATTACAACAA
>NW_012286144.1:0-2284 GCF_000151885.1 Dipodomys ordii
AACTGACACTGAATAACTATTCAATCCATAGAACTATATTCTAGCTTCAAACTAGACTTCCTATCAATTGTTTTTATTCCAATCGCACTTTACGTAACTTGATCAATTATAGAGTTTTCTTCATGGTATATGCACAATGACCCAAATATTAATCGATTCATACAGTATTTACTCATGTTTCTTATCACTATACTAATTTTAGTATCAGCTAACAATATATTTCAACTTTTTATCGGTTGAGAAGGTGTAGGTATTATATCTTTCCTTCTAATCGGATGATGATACGGACGACCAGACGCTAACACAGCAGCCTTACAAGCCATTATCTACAATCGTATTGGAGACATTGGATTTGTCTTAACAATAGCTTGACTATTCTCCAATTACAACTCATGAGACTTTCAACAAATCTTCTCAATAACTACAAACTCAAATATTCCTATTTTAGGACTTATTCTAGCAGCCACAGGAAAATCTGCCCAATTCAGCCTACACCCTTGATTACCCTCAGCTATAGAAGGCCCAACACCCGTATCTGCATTACTTCACTCTAGCACTATAGTAGTCGCAGGAATTTTTCTCTTAATTCGTTTTCATCCTATAATCGAAAATAATCAAACGATATTAACCATTATCTTATGTATTGGGAGCCCTAACAACTCTATTCACAGCAATTTGTGCTCTTACACAGAATGATATTAAAAAAATTATCGCATTCTCAACTTCTAGTCAACTGGGATTAATAATAGTGACTCTAGGAATTAACCAACCATATTTAGCATTCCTCCATATCTGTACACATGCTTTCTTCAAAGCTATGTTATTCATGTGTTCTGGATCTATTATCCATAGCCTAAATGATGAACAAGATATCCGAAAAATAGGAGGAATAGCCAAATTACTTCCATTTACCACTTCAGCTCTAATCATCGGCAGCTTAGCATTAACAGGTATGCCTTTCCTCACAGGATTTTACTCTAAAGACCTAATTATTGAAGCAATAAACACGTCGTATACAAACGCCTGAGCCCTAATCATTACCCTAATTGCAACCTCACTTACTGCGGCCTACAGCACACGAATCATCTTCTTTGTCCTTACAAACTACCCACGATTCCAACCTATAACCCCAATTAACGAAAATCACCCTAACTTGATTTATCCAATTTTACGACTCTTACTCGGCAGCATCTTCGCAGGATATATTATTTCAAACTTTATTAATCCAATTAATACACCAATCATGACTATACCAACTATAATTAAACTAACAGCCCTCATCATCACAATCACAGGATTTGTAATCGCATTAGAACTAAATTCTATAACACTCTACCTAAAACTCTATCCAAATTCATATCACTATAACTTCTCTAACATGCTAGGCTATTTTCCATTAATTGTACATCGTTACATCCCATTTTCTAACCTATCTTTCAATCAAAAAATAGCTACTTCAACACTAGATTATATCTGAACAGAAAAATCTATGCCTAAACTTATTAGCTCATTACAACAATCAGCATCCTCCTCCTCATCAAACCATAAAAGGACTAATCGCAATCTATTTCCTATCATTCCTTCTATCTATTCTAGTCCTAATTCTTATATCTACCTAAACCCCACGAGTCACCTCCACAATAATAAATACACCAACAAACAATGACCACCCCGCTACAACCATCAACCAACTTCCATAACTATATATAGCTCCAACACCTACAGAATCTTCTCGAACTAAAACTATCTCATCATTATCAAATACAACCCACTCATCCACATCATATACATTATCTAACACATTTACTCCCTCATCTCCAAGCACATAAACTACTAACATAGCCTCTATAATTACCCCTAATAAAAGCAACATTCATAGTCAAATATTAGAACTTCAAGCTTCAGGATACTCCTCTGTAGCTATTGCAGTAGTATAACCAAATACTACCAATATTCCACCCAAATAAATTAAGAATACTATCAATCCTATATAAGAACTTCCATATAACATTATTAACCCACACCCAACTCCACCACTAATAATCAACCCTAAACCAGCATAAATAGGAGAAGGCTTCGCAGCAACACCAACAAACCCTACCACCATAATTGTTAACAGAATATACAATAAGTATGTCATAATTACTACATGGACTAAAACCAGGACTAATGACATGAAAAATCATCGTTGTTAATTCAACTATAGTAACCAATAATGACAATCTTACGAAAGACTCACCCTATTATAAAAATAGTTAATCACGCATTTATTGACCTTCCAGCT
>NW_012286145.1:0-2244 GCF_000151885.1 Dipodomys ordii
TCATCTCAATAACTACAAACTCAAATATTCCTATTTTAGGACTTATTCTAGCAGTCTCACAGGAAAATCTGCCCAATTCAGCCTACACCCTTGATTACCCTCAGCTATAGAAGGCCCAACACCCGTATCTGCATTACTTCACTCTAGCACTATAGTAGTCGCAGGAATTTTTCTCTTAATTCGTTTTCATCCTATAATCGAAAATAATCAAACGATATTAACCATTATCTTATGTATTGGAGCCCTAACAACTCTATTCACAGCAATTTGTGCTCTTACACAGAATGATATTAAAAAAATTATCGCATTCTCAACTTCTAGTCAACTGGGATTAATAATAGTGACTCTAGGAATTAACCAACCATATTTAGCATTCCTCCATATCTGTACACATGCTTTCTTCAAAGCTATGTTATTCATGTGTTCTGGATCTATTATCCATAGCCTAAATGATGAACAAGATATCCGAAAAATAGGAGGAATAGCCAAATTACTTCCATTTACCACTTCAGCTCTAATCATCGGCAGCTTAGCATTAACAGGTATGCCTTTCCTCACAGGATTTTACTCTAAAGACCTAATTATTGAAGCAATAAACACGTCGTATACAAACGCCTGAGCCCTAATCATTACCCTAATTGCAACCTCACTTACTGCGGCCTACAGCACACGAATCATCTTCTTTGTCCTTACAAACTACCCACGATTCCAACCTATAACCCCAATTAACGAAAATCACCCTAACTTGATTTATCCAATTTTACGACTCTTACTCGGCAGCATCTTCGCAGGATATATTATTTCAAACTTTATTAATCCAATTAATACACCAATCATGACTATACCAACTATAATTAAACTAACAGCCCTCATCATCACAATCACAGGATTTGTAATCGCATTAGAACTAAATTCTATAACACTCTACCTAAAACTCTATCCAAATTCATATCACTATAACTTCTCTAACATGCTAGGCTATTTTCCATTAATTGTACATCGTTACATCCCATTTTCTAACCTATCTTTCAATCAAAAAATAGCTACTTCAACACTAGATTATATCTGAACAGAAAAATCTATGCCTAAACTTATTAGCTCATTACAACAATCAGCATCCTCCTCCTCATCAAACCATAAAGGACTAATCGCAATCTATTTCCTATCATTCCTTCTATCTATTCTAGTCCTAATTCTTATATCTACCTAAACCCCACGAGTCACCTCCACAATAATAAATACACCAACAAACAATGACCACCCCGCTACAACCATCAACCAACTTCCATAACTATATATAGCTCCAACACCTACAGAATCTTCTCGAACTAAAACTATCTCATCATTATCAAATACAACCCACTCATCCACATCATATACATTATCTAACACATTTACTCCCTCATCTCCAAGCACATAAACTACTAACATAGCCTCTATAATTACCCCTAATAAAAGCAACATTCATAGTCAAATATTAGAACTTCAAGCTTCAGGATACTCCTCTGTAGCTATTGCAGTAGTATAACCAAATACTACCAATATTCCACCCAAATAAATTAAGAATACTATCAATCCTATATAAGAACTTCCATATAACATTATTAACCCACACCCAACTCCACCACTAATAATCAACCCTAAGCCAGCATAAATAGGAGAAGGCTTCGCAGCAACACCAACAAACCCTACCACCATAATTGTTAACAGAATATACAATAAGTATGTCATAATTACTACATGGACTAAAACCAGGACTAATGACATGAAAAATCATCGTTGTTAATTCAACTATAGTAGCCAATAATGACAATCTTACGAAAGACTCACCCTATTATAAAAGTAGTTAATCACGCATTTATTGACCTTCCAGCTCCATCAAACATTTCAGGATGATGAAACTTTGGCTCACTCTTGGGATTTTGCCTAGTCATTCAAATCGCATCAGGTCTATTCCTAGCAATACATTATACACGCTGACGCCCTCGCAGCATTCTCATCAGTCACCCATATGTTGTCGAGATGTAGATTACGGATGACTCATCCGCTATATGCATGCTAACGGAGCATCTCTATTTTTCATCTGCCTTTATCTTCACATCGGCCGAGGAATTTACTACGGATCATATGCCTACATAGAAACCTGAAACATTGGCATTTTACTCCTCTGTCCTAACTATAGCTACAGCTTTCATAGGTTACGTCCTCGCCATGAGGCCAAATATCCCTTCTGAGGAGCAACTG
>NW_012286146.1:0-3656 GCF_000151885.1 Dipodomys ordii
GCAAATTATTTCACCCTTAAAATTTAACCAATCAAAAACTTCACCACAACATACATTTCCTAAATCTACTAGTTCATGTAGCTTATAATCTAAAGCAAGACACTGAAAATGTCTAGAAGAATCTCTAGGTTCCATAAACACAAAGGTTTGGTCCTAGCCTTAATATTAGCTGTCAGTAGATTTACACATGCAAATATCCGTAAGCCAGTGAGTTCAGCCCTATGTTCTCTAAAGACTACAAGGAGCAAGTATAAAGCACGCGTGATAATTACACGCAGCTAAAAACACTAAGTTTAACCACACCCCCACGGGATACAGCAGTGATAAAATTTAAGCAATGAACGAAAGTTTGACTAAGTCATACTGACAAAAACAGGGTTGGTAAATTTCGTGCCAGCCACCGCGGTCATACGAAAGACCCAAGTTAATATTCTACCGGCGTAAAGAGTGCTTAAATATTTATCAAATAGAGCTAAGACTAGTCTTCGCTGTAAAAAGCCAAAGCCAAAGTAAAAATCAATAACGAAAGTAACTCTAATTTTTGTAGCACTAAAGCTATTACCTAAACTGGGATTAGATACCCCACTATAATTAGCCATAAACATAAGTAGTTCATAACATTACTACTCGCCAGAGAACTACAAGCCACCGCTTAAAACTCAAAGGACTTGGCGGTGCTTTATATCCACCTAGAGGAGCCTGTTCCATAACCGATGATCCCCGATTTACCTCACCACTCCTTGCTAATTCAGCCTATATACCGCCATCTTCAGTTAACCCTAAAAAGGAAATAAAGTAAGCCTAATCAGTATTACTAAAGAAGTTAGGTCAAGGTGTAGCCCATGGAGTGGAGCGAAATGGGCTACATTTTCTATTACTAGAACATTACGAAACTCTACGTGAAATCCGTAGAATAAAGGAGGATTTAGTAGTAATTAAAACTAGAGTGTTTAATTGAATAGAGCAATGAAGCACGCACACACCGCCCGTCACCCTCCTCAATTTCTCAACAATTAAAAGTACATAACACCTAATTACAAAAGATTGAGAGGAGACAAGTCGTAACAAGGTAAGTGTACTGGAAAGTGCACTTGGAAAAATCAAAATATAGCTTAAAAAAAGCATCTGACTTACACTCAGAAGATTTCACACTCTATGAATATTTTGAACCATACCTAGCCTAACAAATCATAAAATTTACTATATTACCTTCATGTAAACTAAATCATTTACTAACTATATTAGTATAGGCGATAGAAAATTTAATTTAGCGCTATAGAAATAGTACCGTAAGGGAATGATGAAAGATAAACCTAAGTATAAAAAAGCAAAGATTCAACCTTATACCTTTTGCATAATGAGCTAACTAGAAAACACCTGACAAAGAGAACTTAAGCCAGAGACCCCGAAATCAGACGAGCTACCTTAGAACAGCCTACCACAGGGCCAACTCATCTATGTGGCAAAATAGTGAGAAGATTTTAAGGTAGAGGTGAAAAGCCTAACGAGCCTGATGATAGCTGGTTGTCCAAGAAAGAATCTTAGTTCACCTTAAAACTTACCTGCATTTCCAAAATAAAATTACTGTAAGTTTTAAAGCTAACCTAAAGAGGTACAGCTCTTTAGATAGAGGATACAACCTAAAGTAAAGAGTAATTGATACAATATTCATAGTAGGCCTAAAAGCAGCCATCAATTAAGAAAGCGTTAAAGCTCAACACTATTATATAATTTATTCCAATAATATATTACATCTCTTACAAAATAACTGGACCAATCTAATTAATATTAGATGAAATACTGTTAGTATAAGTAATAAGAAAAATTTTCTCCTAGCACAAGTGTATAACAGAACGAATAAATCGCTGATAGTTAACAATCATACATTTCCACCTAAACTACTAGAACCAATGTTACTAATTTATTGTTAGCCCAACACAGGAGTGCAAACTAGGAAAGATTAATAAATGTAAAAGGAACTCGAGCAAACTTAAACCCCGCCTGTTTACCAAAAACATCACCTCTAGCATTATCAGTATTAGAGGCACCGCCTGCCCAGTGACGCAAGTTAAACGGCCGCGTGTATCCTGACCGTGCAAAGGTAGCATAATAATTTGTTCCTTAATTAGGGACTTGTATGAATGGCATCACGAGGGTTTAACTGTCTCTTACATTCGATCAATGAAATTGACCTTTCCGTGAAGAGGCGGAAATAACACAATAAGACGAGAAGACCCTATGGAGCTTAAATTAATATTCCAACTTAAACAACTTCAAATCTAATCGATGTAAAATCTGCAACCACTGGAATAAACATTTTGGTTGGGGTGACCTCGGAGCATAAAAAAACCTCCGAAGGACTAACATTAAGACCAACTAGTCCAAATTATAAATGTCCAAATATTGACCCAGAAATAATTCTGATCAATGAACCAAGTTACCCTAGGGATAACAGCGCAATCTTGTTAAAGAGTTCATATCGACAATAAGGTTTACGACCTCGATGTTGGATCAGGACATCCCAATGGTGCAGCAGCTATTAAAGGTTCGTTTGTTCAACGATTAAAGTCCTACGTGATCTGAGTTCAGACCGGAGCAATCCAGGTCGGTTTCTATCTATTTACCTATTTCTCCTAGTACGAAAGGACCAGAGAAATGAGGCCAACTTTACAAAAGCGCCTTAATACTTAATAAATGATATTATATCAACTTACAAAGTAACTTAACTCACTCAATTACATCCCGACATTAGGGATTGTTAAGATGGCAGAGCCAGGTAATTGCATAAGATTTAAAACTTTATAACCAGAGGTTCAACTCCTCTTCTTAACACAATGTTTATTATAAATTTCCTAACACTTATAATTCCAATTCTCCTAGCCATAGCTTTCCTAACATTAGTAGAACGAAAAATCCTAGGCTATATACAATTACGTAAGGGACCCAACGTAGTAGGCCCATACGGAATCCTCCAGCCATTTGCCGATGCATTAAAACTTTTTATTAAAGAACCAATACGACCTGCAACCTCTTCCATCTTTCTATTCGCAATCGCCCCTACCCTCGCTTTAGCTCTGGCCCTTTCTTTATGAATCCCACTTACACTACCTCAACCACTAATCAATATAAACATGGGATTCTTATTCATCCTAGCAATCTCCAGTATGTCAGTTTATTCAATTCTATGATCAGGCTGAGCATCTAATTCAAAATATTCACTATTCGGCTCACTCCGAGCTATAGCGCAAACTATCTCCTACGAAGTATGCCTAGCTATTATTCTCTTATCAATTATATTAATTAGTGGCTCATTCTCTATATCATCTTTATCATCATCTCAAGAACAAATATGAATAATCTTACCAGCATGGCCACTAGCTATAATATGATTTATTTCAACTTTAGCAGAAACAAACCGAGCCCCTTTTGACCTTACTGAAGGCGAATCAGAATTAGTTTCAGGATTCAACGTAGAGTACGCAGGAGGACCATTTGCCCTATTTTTTATAGCCGAATACATAAACATTATCCTTATAAACGCCCTAACTACCATATTATTCTTTGGACCCACATATAATCCCATAACACCAGAACTATCTTCATGTAACTTTGCCATTAAAACTCTTATCCTATCCTCAGTCTTTCTATGAATCCGA
>NW_012286147.1:0-1783 GCF_000151885.1 Dipodomys ordii
CCTGCTAAGATTCAGCGTACAGTTGACTCATACAGATCATGCTTTCGATTTCTACGAAGTGGCTTTTCTTGCTTTCGGGAAAAGTTGAGAGCACTCAGAACTTGTAGACCTTAATACAATTTTCTTTATGTTCTCCAAATTCTGAGTACTCTCTCTTGTTGTTTGCATCCTGTGCTCCCAAACCCTCCATAGCTCTCTCACATCTGAAAGTAAAGGGGATTGTCCACGGGATGGTGACACCAAGTGGTGCTTTGACTCATGTCAGGGTGCACACAGGGGCTGCTAGTAACCGACTGATGTTGTCTATTTCTCTTCGGGGGTTGGTCTTTTCTTTTTTGACTTTATAGAGCATTCAGAACCTTGGCGCCATGAAACAATTTTGTTTTAAGTTCCCCAAATTCTCAGTGCTCTATCTTGTCGTTTTCATCCTGAGCATCCTAACCCTTGTCAGCCCACCCTGAACTGCAAGGAAAAAAATCTGAATTGTTACTGTGGGCAGTGTAAGGGGCTTGAAGCCCTGCTAGGCTGCAGAACGTTGTCGCCTGTGATAGAACCATGCTGTCTATTTCTCTTTAGTGGCTTGTATCTCCTTTGAGGAATTGTAGAGCCTTCAGATCTTGGGCAATATTGTTTACCTCACCCAAAGGTCTGAGTGCTCTATGTTGGCGTTTACAACCTGAGATCTCAAAAGACTTTTTCAACCCTCCCAGTGGTAAGGAGAAAAAACGGAACCCTGTGATTGTAGACAGGATGAGACAGTTTCTGTCTTGCTATTATGCAGACCAGAGCTTATCAGAAGATTGGTGCTGTCAATTTCTTTTTTTATTATTTAAATTTTACTTTTATTTGTGAACATACTGTACATAGGGGTTACAATTGCATGGGCAGGATAATGCGTACATTTCTTACCAAGCATTGCAGCCTCCTCCTTTGTTTACCCTTCCCATCCCTTCCCAGCCTGCCCCCTCCCCCCAATCCCAATCCTTCTCCTTCCCCCCTCACTCCCACTCCCTACCTCCCCCACCCCCCCCCCCGCCCCGACGTTGTAAAGCTCGTTTTGGATATGACAACTTGTACTTCTCATTGTTGCATCAGATCCACCTGTATCCTTAAACAACTGCTTTTTCCCCATCTCCTCCATAAGTTATACTGACATCAAATATAGTGAGAGCAGGGGTTATACTGTGGGGGAGGGACGTACAAAGCAACAAAGAGATAATCTTATAAATGCGTTAGAAACACATGCATGAAAGAAAAAACATTAAAATACATATCTAAGGGTTCATTTTCCTGACATCACATTATCTGACCTTTTCCGCTTGACTCGTACATATACTAGATATTGCAAATAAGGGAAACCATGGGACCTATGTTTCTTTGGGCCTGGCTTACTTCACTTAATATAATTTTTTCCAAGTCTTTCCATTTCCTAACAAATGGGGCAATGTCATTCTTTCTGATGGAGGCATAGAATTCCATTGTGTATATATACCACATTTTCTTGATCCATTCATCTACTGAGGGGCATCTGGGTTGGTTCCATATCTTAGCTATGGTAAATAATGCTGCAATAAACATAGTTGTGGTGGTAGCTTTAGTGTGGTCTTTTTTGTAAGCATTTGGGTAAATGTCCAAAAGTGGGATTGCTGGGTCATAGGGGAGTTCTATGTGAAGTCTTTTGAGGAACCTCCATACTGCTTTCCAAAGTGCTTGGACAAGTTTACATTCCCACAACAATGAAGTAGGGTTCCTTTCTGTCCACATCCCCTTCAGCATCTGTTGT
>NW_012286148.1:0-14410 GCF_000151885.1 Dipodomys ordii
ATGCAGTTGGAACTGCATCTCAGGACCAAGAAATTTGTGCTAGAAGGAAGAGAGAACTAAGGCACACCCTTGCCAGAAGACTTCCTATGATCAGAGTGCTCAGCTCCCCATGTTAGTGTCTGCTGGCACCAACAGTACAATATGAATGGTCTCTACAGCGTGTCACCGTGATGCTGTGTGTGCCATTAGCAATTCCTTTCTAATGTAAAAATTTTAATTTATCAAACTTTCTACACATTTTTGTACATTTTGACTTAATTGTCATCCATCTGAAGTTTTTTTTTATCCTTCTTGTAATATGTTTTTACCTTAGGTTAGTTGGAAGAAGATGTCTAAATTCCAAATATTTGAGTAGATTCTATAAATTACAGTATCCAATAGGGTAGCCATTACCTACATGTGGCTATTTATTGAGCACATGATACCTGACAAACTATTGAATTTCACTTCATTGTAATTTTTCTAGCTTAAAAAAACTGCAGCAGATTAGCCTGGCACCCAAGGCTCACACCTGTAATCCTAGCTACTCAGGATGCTGAGATCTGAGGATCTCGGTTCAAAGCCAGCCCGGAAAGGAAAGTCTTTGGCGCTGTGGCTCAAGCGGTAGAGTGTTCACCTTGAGGTGAAGAGTGTAGGGACAGTGCCCAAGCCCAGAGTTCAAGCCCCACAACCACTCAAAAAAAACTGCGGCAGAGTAGAATATTTTTCCATGGGACATAATTATACTACTTTGATGGAAATACACTGTTACACCACTATACATATGAAATTTATTTGCAGTATGAACGATCTTCCATTAAGGCACAAAAATATTGCTCATAGAAGTTAGACCTTTCCTAATAATGTCAAGCATAATACACTTAAAATGAGAAGTTTTGTGAGTATTTTCATCAGCCATGGTTGAGAAGTATGATAGAATAGACACTGCCGCTTTGGGGTTTTCTTTCGTCTTGAAACAGCTCCAAACTGATGAAAGACACTGCCAATATGAGACAAAATGTTAATTAGCAGCAGAGACATTAAATGCTTTAAGCCTGTCGAGGAAGATTTTCAGGTAGGTACTTGACACACATCCCACGTGGTAGGAGAGATGCACAGGGAACAGGTGCCAGAAGTTCAGAGCTAAACACTGTGGTAATGAATAATTGAAAGCACAGATGCACCTCTTTCTCCCCCCCCACCCCCCGCCCGGACCTAAGGCTTGGACTCTGGGCATGGGCATTGTTCCTGACCTTCTTTTACTCAAGGCTAGCACTCTGCCACTTGAGCCACAGCTAGCTTTTTTTTTCAGTAGTTTATTGGGGATCAGAGTCTCATGGAGTTTCCTGACTGGGCTGGCTTCAAACTGCGATCCTCAGAGCTCAGCCTCCTCAGTAGCTAGGATTGCAGGCATGAGTCCCCACGCAAGAAGCACCCTTTTTGTCTTACGCCCTACATTTGTTCATAAGCTGTAACATTTAGTAAAAAGAAAAAACATAGCTCTCTCTCTCTCTGACCTCACCCACTTGCCCTGAAGATTAGCATGCTCTAAGACTAAGCAAAAAAAAAAAAAAACAACTTAAAAGAGACACTTCTCACTAGACACTATCCTGCATATGAACCATACAATTTGTGGATAGAGACTAGAGGGGAAAACTGGGAGAGAATGAGGGAAGGGTGATAGTCCAAAGGAAATGGACTATTTCCCTGACTTATGTAACTAACCCCTCTGCATATCACCTTTACAATAACAATAAAGAAATTTTAAGAGACACTTATTCTAGGAAAATGATTCTCCTTTGGTCAAAAAAATATTTGTTAACTAAAATAATACCACTTGTGTTTACAGGTAAGCCCCATTGTATTTCCACAATCAACTGCTCATTTTTAATTATACCTTGAATACTTTGAGGTTTTGTTTCCATCTAATTTGTACATTTATATGTCATTCTGTGGTTATATAAATTCATAGTCATATGTACACAAATAAGTACAGAATGTTTACAACTAGCTTGGTTTGTGTTTATTCACTTAAGGAACATAAAATTTCTGTCAACACACACACACACACACACACACACACACACATACACACACACACACATGTCTATCTCAAGGATAGACATTTTTCTTAAAAGAAATTTGTGGCATCAATGAGCCATGTTTTGTAGGCTAATCTGGAGATTCCTGGTCCCAATTGATAAAACAATGTGTCTGCAGAGATGGTGAAATGCACCAGGTGTCAGAACTAGGGGCTCACTGTACCGATGGTGAATTAGAGCCAAGTCTGTGATGTTCTCACAGCCGTTGCACCTGTGATCAGACACACCACACCCACTCTAAGTTGCATCTGTCTTTTCTTGACTTTGCTGTACTAATGTACTTCCTTGACCCCCATCTTGATATCTTTTTTGTGACAACATCAAGAATTCAGTATCCAAGGGCCAGGCAGAGGCCTCCTTCTTTTGGAGACTTCTTTGTGGGTCATTGATCTGTTCACAGGATGACCAAACTACATTCTGTTCAGTTTCTGAATTCTACCTTAATTTACCTTTATGGTTTCCATTGTTCGCTGCTTTCTATGGAGGATCCCACTGGGAACATGAAAGGCAGCTAGGTGCTCAAAGAAAGAAGCACTCCAAGGGCTGGGAAGGTGGCTCAGTGGTAGAGCGCTTGCCTTGCATGCATGTGGCCCTGGGTTCGATTCCTCAGCACCACATAAGCAAAAAGAGAAAAAGCTGGAAGTGGCACTGTGGCTCAAGTGGTAGAGCACTAGCCTTGAGCTGAAGAGCTGAGGGACAGCGCCCAGGCCCAGAGCTCAGGCCCTACGACCGGACCCCCCCCCTCTCCCAAAAAAAGAAGCACTCCAAATCCAGACAACCAGAGGCTGGTCCACCCTTTGGTGAAAACACCCACAGTGGGTGGATTCCAGGTGTTCCTGCGCTGTGGTCTATCCACTCTTTCTGCTGCTGCCCCTACAGGATGGCCACCAGCCGTGTCCCATCTAAGAACGTCCTGTGGCTGCTGTGGGGAAAGGTTAATGAGAAATGTCCTCCCAGGATCCTTTTCTGTCTTTCAGAGAGCAAAGGAAGTCATTCAGGCTATAGTAGGCCATTTGGCACAATTGAAGAGGAGAAGGTCTGAAAAACTCCTGTGCCACCAAAACCAACGACTAAAAATGGTCTTGACTAGGCTTACACTGCACATCAGCAAAACTTAGATCATTTCCAGTAAATACTTCTGTTAGGCAGAAACGAAACTTAAGCTAAACATAGAAACTGTAAATAGGGTAAACAACAATAAAAAGCAATGTTGCACTGCAACCAATGTAATCATTTCCTGTTTTGCTTCTGCATTGTTCCTCTAAAGACTGCCTCTGATGCACTGCAATTGACCCTTGGGGTCAATTTAGTTGCGGTTATGCAATTCACAGATTGTTCCTTACTCAAACTCCCTTTTTTTAAAAAAAGAATTGTGTCACATCCTACCTTTTTGAAAAAGAAATTCTTAAGTTGAAGTAGTTGTACAAAGGGGTTTCAATTCAACATGTCAATGTATAAGTACAATGCATATCGATCAATATCACCTTTTCTTTTCTTTTTTTCTTCTTTTCTGTTGGTTGTGAGGCTTAAACTCTGGGACTGGACGCTGTCCTTCAGCCCTTCAGGTCAAGGCTAGCACTCTACCACTTGAGCCACAGCACCACTGCCAGTTTTCTGGTATTTAAGTGGAGATGAGTCTCACAGACTTTCCTGCCTTGGCTGGCTTTGAACTGCGATCCTCAGATCTCAGCCTCCTGAGTAGCTAGGATGACAGGTATGAGCCACTGATGCCCGGCTCAATATCACCTTTTCTATCATTCTCTCCACCACTCCATCCCCTCAAGCTACCTGGCTCCATTTTCCCATATCTATGTTGAGTATTATCACTGTATTCACCCACCCTTCCCTCTCTGTCAGCCCTCCCTTCCCTTAACCTCCACTGTCTCCCAATGAAAGATTTTAGTAAAAAAAAAAAAAAAGACCCCCCCCATGGGAACAAGGAATTAAGTGAAGTCTCATTGCCCAGGTGTTGGCCCCAGGATAAGGTCATGAAATAGTTTATGGTTTTAGTGGTTTATGATTTTAGTGGTTTATGGTTTTAGTGGTTTATGGTTTTAGTGGTTTTGGTGAAAGAACAAACAATATGGGTGTGTTCGAGAACAACCTCATACCCTGGCTTCTTAAGTCTTCTTTGGTCCCTCCCAGTAGCAGCTGTCAGGGAACTTTTCTTTAATCGATGCAAATGCCAAGTTCCCAGAACACACAAAGCTCTCACTCATCTCTTCTCATTCTCTTGGCAGACTCCTATCACCCTGACCTTGGGAGGTCATGGTTGGTTCAAGCTGCATTTCCACAGCACGAGAGAGTCCCAAGTCCTTCCTTGAGCCTTTTCTAAGCTCACTTCCCCCAGGCTTCTCCATCCTCCATCCCAGGCCACTGCCCTCCCTGAGCCCCATTTCACACAGACCAGGACGTTGAGTGCCCCACCGAGTTTCCCCATCAGGACATGCTCGGCATTTGGAAGACGTTAGTAACGGCTGGAGGTAGGGAAGGACGAGATGGGTTCTCCCTGTTCCGTTCTCCTGACTTGACTTTTCTGTCCTGAGCTCACTCTTTTCCCTCTGGCTTACTGGAAGGTGAGACTAGGTGAAACATCATTCATTGCCACTCATTATCTTCCTCTCAGGAATGGCAGAGCGATTGATCTGGCTGGGAATGCCAGAGAAGCCTGAGAGATATGGTATCATCTCCTAGTGCAATACGGGTACTGGGTCTAAGCAGCATGATGTTTTCCTCTCCACCATCTTGGCGCCTTACCCTCGGTCCTGATTGGTAAAACACTTTTGTTTTGGTTTGGGCCTGGATATGCTTTGTGCTAGCTACGTTCACTGCTTCACGTTTTTCGGGGACATGAGTTTGCCTGCAGACACCGGCATTTTAATAGATTCCCAGTCTGACCTCTGAAAGTGTCCCTCCTCCGTATCTAGCTGATCCAATTCCTGTAAAACACTAGCAGTATTTCACTTTTCACACACACAGAACAGGAAGGCTGTGTTCTCTATCTGTCTGGGAATGTCGGGAGCCCTGGTGGCCACTGTACTATATTCTGCTAGTGTGTGGACTTCTCAGAAGTAGCAGAGAGATCGGTTCTCCTCCTCTGAACAAGTGAGGACCTCCACTTCTGCTTCCTCCATCCCCGCTACACACTGATAAAGGCCAGACTCTTCCTTGTTGACCCATCATGTGTGGAGCTGGCTGACTTCCGCTCAGGCAAAGCATTGAGATATCCACCTTGGCCTCTGACTCCTGATGTTAATAGGGACCAGTTTGATCCTAAGGAGTTCCACACCTTTGGCTAAAAAAGATAATATTTTATCCTCTGGTTTGAGTTCCCTGTGTGTTTTCCATTTCTCTTAGGCTCCTGCAGGGGAGAGTGTCTTTGTATCCTGAGTGATGTGAAATGGGGAGCGCCCCAGCTGATGTGGCGGCTTGGCCTTTCCTTGGTGCCTGTTCAGGGCAGAGCGGAGACCAGTCACATCTGGCTGCTCCCCACCCATAAATGGGGACAGGAAAGTCTGTATCCTATTTGTGAAAAGTACAAACAATGGCAGGAAATAGAACACTGGTCAGGAGTTCCTTCCCAACAGGTGCCAACAGATAGGTAGGTCATTCTGCTCTTCCTGTTCTGTGTTCGTGAAAAGTACAAACCCTTCTTGGAAATGGCGTGATAAATCATCAGGCGCTCCTAAGCATTCCAAAACTGAAGAACCCTCTGCCATCTGAGAAGATATCTTATGCCTCTTACATCCCTCTTCTCATCTAGTGCCCCTGCGTAAGCACTTACACAACCATCACCAAAGAAAAGTTAGTACTATTAAAAAGTATTCTAAATTGTTATCATGCAAATTATTACGTTAAAACTTTTCTATGAGCAATTGTCCCCATCTCTCAATGCGAAATCTTTCAAGTTCATAAAAATCTAAATATTGTCTTTTCCTCAATTTTTAGACAAAGTGTTTCACCGGTGAAGTAATCATTTTCTTTATCAATTCTGTGATTAAAATGTGGACAAGTGAGGTAGGATGGCAGATTAGAAACTTATTCTGTGTGACTCTATGAATGAGGAGAGTCAGGGTCACAATGAAGAGAAGAAGCATCAAGAATGAGAAGACAAGACTGCTAAAAAAACACAGAGAACCACAAAGGTATCCAATACAGAGAAATTTAAGGAGAGACTTTAGTTAACTCTGGCTCCTGGGTAAGGATCAGGGGAAAGTCAAAGGAGCCCAGTTCAAAGCCAGACTGGGCAAGGAATTCTGGGAGACTCTTATCTCCAGTAAACTACTCAGAAAAAGCTGGAAGTGACTTTTTTGCTCAAGTAGTAGAGTGCTATCCTTGAGTACCAAGAAGCTCAGGGCAGAGCACAAGCCCTGAGTTCAAGCCCCAGGACTGGCCAAAAAAAGAAAAAAGAATAAAGAAAATAAGGAAAGAAGAAGGAAGAAAGAAAGAAAGATATAAAGAGAGATAGGGGTAACAAGTTCAACAAGAAACATACTCACTACCTTACTTATATAACTGTACATCATCTTGACAACAGAATTTTTTTTGCTTTTTGTTTTTTAGTCGGTCGTGGGGCTTGAACTCTGGGTCTAGGCACAGTCCCTCAGCTCTTCAGCTCAAGCCTAGCGCTCTATCACTTGAACCACAGCACCACTTCTGACAATAGAATTAAAAAAGTAAAAAAAGAGGAGTTCCGGGAAGATGGCGGAGGAGAAGCTGGAATCTGAACAAGCTCTCTCATAGAAAGCAGTTTTAGAGTTCCAGTGAACAGTCCTAAGCCAGAGAATCACACCAAGTGTGCCATCACAGGACAGAGAGTTAGACAAGAGAGGGGAAGCCAAGGCAAGAAGACACATCTGAGCTCTAGCCAGCAGCCGCCGCCGCGGCGGCGGCAGGGTCGCAGTGGAGACCGCAGCCGGGGCCATACCTGAGCACTCACACAGAGAGTCCGGGACGAAGGAGCCAGACGCAGCGGGCGAGCGGATTCTACTCAACACCAGCAAGAACCAACAAGGAGCGGACATCTTCATCCTGCAGTTTGCAGACCAGAGACGACCCAGGATCCAAGACTCGGCGTGAGTAGAAGAAGCCCGACGTCCTCACTCCTTCTCAGGGAGCAGAGGAGGGAAGGCCACCCCTCCCCCCCCCAGCACCGGTGATCTCCATCTTGGATACCGACAAAGCTCGGAGGAGCTGCCAGCTCCAACTCAGGCCTTGGAATAAAACGAGTCATTTAGCAGGTCACAAGAACTTAACGGCGAAGTGACCTGCCAGACTCAGCTCCATCCAGGGAAAAGTCACCCAGCTTAGGCACCAGCCATTGGAGAGGCTTTCCTCACTGGGTAACCAGAGCCAGAGGCTGCCCCTCCCTCTAGCAGCCTCAACAATCAATTGAAAAACAGAAACCCTGAGAATGGCTCCAGGCTGGGCTCTGTGAGTTTTTTTTTTCACAAAATAGCCCCAGGGAAAAGCTACTGATTGGTGAAAGGCCTCAACTCTACCCAGAACCTAGCCTCACCACTGCATCCGCCTCTTTTGTGATTCTCAAAGCAGATCTGCCTCCCATTAAACTAATCTGGGAGGGGGATCTCAAAATCTTGGGTAAAGCAGAGCATTTTTCTGCCTGTTCGAACAAACTGACTTAAGAAACCAATCAAGCCACAAGACCTCAAGCTGACCAGAGACTCCAACAAGAGGCTGGTTACAGACAAAAGGGAGATACAGGATTCTTCCCACCCCTCCCAAAAAAATCAAAAAAAAAATCAAAGAACTTTTTTTTCTTCTTCTTTTCTTTCTTTTTTTTTGTACCTTATATATATAAAAAAATTTTTCCTTTTCTAAAAATTTTATTAATCTTTAATTTTTGCCTTTTTTGAAAAAATAATTGTTTTCCAGTAACTTTTTTTTCCTCTTATAATTTTTATTTTAGGAATACGTGAATGTGCGTTTTCCTTTCTTTTCTTGTCTTCTTTCTCTTTTTCCTTCTTTCTTAACTATCTTTTTGTTTTTTGTCTAGGTCTAATGAACTTCTGATCTTTTTTTCTCCCTTTCTTTTTCACCTTTTCCTCTCTTTTGATCTTCTTTATGTGACTTAACTCTTGTCCTGCACATCCTCAGATAAACACATAGTTAACTAGTAGACCTTATCCCCCATTGTGTACACACTTAATCCACAAATTTATTACTCAATTCAAGACTTCTGAGACTTAAATTCCTTAATAGCAGTACTACCTCTTTATACCTATATAATATTTTAAGCATTTTTTAAGTTTTTCACTTCTCCTCTACGTCTCTTCCCTTCTCTTAATATACTCACATTCCTCTCTAAATAGATGGTCTTTTGATCTCCATAATAATATTAATTTTTACGTTTCTATTTTTTTCTGGTCTCTTTTCCCTTTCCCTTTCTTTTTTTTCCCTCTCTCTCTCTACTTGCATCCTACCCAACCTATTTCCTGCATTGGGATTAGGACATAGTTAACTTTCCCTGTGCCTCCCCACACCAATCTATTCCTATTTTTTACCCACATCTCTCCCTAACCCTAATAATTACTGGTTTTCCAAATTCTTCTCTGCGGTTCAAAGCCCATTAATATATAGTTGTTTGATGTTGAATAGATGTATCTGTTGAACTAGATTGTATCTGTAGACTATTGACTGTACAAATGCAAACTTTGATTGATGGTTGCCTTAAGATAGTGTTCTAGCACAAAACTGGTGCTATTTTCATCTCAAATGGGCAGAGTAAGCCGAAAAACACAAGAAAAATGGCAAATCCGGATATCTCAATTCCCAATCTTGATAATCAGGGGTCAGAACAGATAATTAATAATCCAGAGGAAAGTTCCCAAATAGCTCTACAAACACTGCTGGCAAACATGATAAATGAGAAGTTTGACAACTTACAAAGGACTCTGTATGAGCGTGAAAGGGAGAGAGAGGAGGCATCCCAAAAGCTTATACAGGAATATCATAAGTGTGAGGAAGCTACTCAAAACCTGATACAGGATTTGCATGAACAACTTGAGAATACTCACAGAGAAAGGGAGGAATGGCGTGAGCAGGCTGAGAACACTCAAAGAGAACTGCAGGAATCCCACGAACGGGAGGAAAGGGAACTACAGGAATCTCACGAATGGGAGGAAGCTAATCAAAGAGTAATACAGGAATTGAGAGACCAGGTAGAGAATACACAAAGATCACTAAAGGCATTCATGGAATCCATTAACAAAGAGCTGAAGGAAGTCAGGGAGACCACAAAGGGAATGCTGAATGGAACCCAACAGAAGGAATAGGAGTCCAAAGAAACCATAACCAATCAACTAAGTGATTTGAGAACAAACACTGAACACCAAATAAAGGAAGTAAAGAAATTCATACAAGACCTAAAACAGAGCTTCAACAAAGAACTTGAAGCCATCAAAGCTGACCAATTAGAAGGAAAAGAGATAAAAAACAAAATAGAGAGTCTTGACAGCAGGTTAGAACATGCAGAAGATCGAATCTCAGGGATTGAAGACAGCCTAGATATTATAGAGAAAGAACATACAACCATCCAAGACAAGTCCAAGAAATATGATAGATCTATCCAACACCTGGAAGACACCCATCAGAAGGCCTAATCTAAGGATAATGGGTGTAGAGGAGCACCGAGAAACAGAAGTTAATGGTCTAGGAAATTTGTTTAACAGGATCCTAGCAGAGAACTTCCCAAACATACAAAAAGATAGGCTTATTCAGATACAAGAAGCTTTTAGAACCCCAAATAGACCAGACCAGAATAGGACATCCCACCGTCACATTATAATCCACACAGGATCAACACAGACAAAGGAAAAGATCCTTAAAGCTGTCAAGGAGAAAAGGGTAATCACCTATAAAGGGAAACCAATTAGAATCACCTCAGATTTCTCAGCAGAGACAATCAAAGCAAGAGCCTGGAATGATGTATGACATGCCCTAAAAACAAACAACTATCAACCAAGAATACTGTACCCAGCTAAACTCTCCTTCATAACTGAAGGCCAAATAAAAACCTTCCATAGCAAAGAAAAATTGAAACAATACATCTCCACCAAACCAGCCCTACAAAAGATTCTTAAAGATGTCCTACACATAGAAAACCAACAAGACCACAATAAAGGCCAAGAAACCGCACCCAAACTGAGAATCCAAGAACCATAGGAAGAACCCAGTTTTTGCAGCCCCAAGAAGGTGGATAACATGGCAGGAACTCCCAAATACCTCTCAGTCCTATCTCTTAACGTTAACGGACTGAACTCTCCAATTAAGCGACATAGACTGGATTAAAAAACAAGACCCTTCTATCTGCTGCCTGCAGGAGTCACATCTTGCCCGTAAAAACAAACACATTTTCAATGTTAAAGGCTGGAACAAAATCTACCAAGCAAACGGCCCCCATAAACAGGCGGGAGTTGCAATCCTAATATCAGATAAAATAGACTTCAAATTAAAATTCGTGAGAAGAGATAAAGAAGGTCGCTACATACTAATTAAAGGATCTCTCCTTCAGGAGGATATTACAATTCTAAATATCTATTCGCCAAACAATGGAGCACCCAAATTTATCAAAGAAACACTACTTTCCCTCAAATCCCATATAGATCCAAAGACATTAATTGTTGGGGATTTTAACACACCACTCTCCCCACTAGCTAGATCAACTCGGCAAAAACTCAACAGAGAAACCGCAGATCTAAACAGCTGCATAGATCAACTAGACTTAACAGACATCTACCGAACATTTCACCCAGCAGTATCAGAATACACGTTTTTCTCACGTTTTAGGCCACAAAGCAAACTTGTCTAAATTCAGAAACATTGAAGTTATACCTTGCATCCTCTCTGACCACAAGGGAATAAAAGTAGAACTCAACACCAAAAGCCACCAAAGAAAGTCTGGCATCACATGGAGGCTGAACAACACACTGCTGAATCATGAGTGGGTCATGGAAGAGATTAGAAAGGAAATTAAAATGTTCATGCTATTCAACAAAAATGAACACACAAATTACCAGCTCCTCTGGGACACAGCAAAGGCAGTACTCAGAGGCAAGTTTATAACTCTGAGCTCCTACATCAACAAATTGGAGAGATCTGAAACTAACAATTTAATGACACATCTAAATCTCCTTGAAAAAGAGCAGCAAGATAAACTCCAATCCAGTAAATGGAAAGAAATAATCAAAATTAAATCAGAATTAAATGAATTAGAATCCAAAAAAACTATACAAAGAATCAACAAAACAAAGAGTTGGTTCTTCGAAAAACTTAACAAAATTGACAGACCCTTAGCAAATCTTATCAGAAAAAGAAGAGAACACACGCAAATTAATAAACTCAGAGATGAGAATGGAAACACCACCACGGAAACAACCAAGATTCAGAACATTATAAGGGAATCTTTCTCAAAACTTTATGCTAATAAGTTTGAGAACTTGACAGAAATGGAGCTTTTCCTAGCAAATATGGACATGCCAAAACTAAACCAAGATGAGTTAAACTATCTTAACAGGCCCATATCAAGCACTGAAATAGAAACAGCAATAAGAGACCTCCCAGCTAAGAAAAGTCCAGGACCAGATGCTTTTACAGCGGAATTTTGCAAGGCCTTCAAAGCAGAGCTCACACCAATACTCCTCCAACTCTTCAATGAAATTGAAAGAGAAAGCTCACTACCGAACACATTCTATGAAGCCATCATAACCCTCATCCCAAAACCAGGCAGGGAACTATAGACCCATTTCTTTGATGAATATTGATGCAAAACTTCTCAACGAAATTTTGGCAATTCATCCAAAAAATCATACACCACAATTCATCCAAAAAATCATACACCACGATCAAACAGGATTAATTTCAGGGATGCAAAGCTGGTTCAATATATGCAAATCAATTAATATTATTCATCACATCAGCAGAAGCAAGAATAAGAACCACATGGTTATCTCAATAGATGCAGAAAAAGCATTCGACAAGATCCAACATCCCTTCATGATTAAGGTTTTGGAAAAATTAGGAATCCATGGAACATTCCTTGATACAATAAAGGCTGTATATGACAAACCTACAGCCAGCATTATACTCAATGGTGAAAAACTAAAGCCATTTCCCCTTAACTCAGGAACAAGACAAGGATGCCCACTCTCTCCACTTCTCTTCAATCTAGTATTAGAATGCCTAGCTACAGCAATAAGTCAAGATGCAGACATAAAGGGGATCCAAATAGGGAAAGAAGAAATAAAACTCTCCCTCTTTGCAGATGACATGATCTTGTATTTAAAGAATCCCATAGACTGCACTCCCAAGTTACTCAAGCTGATTCAAAACTTTGGCAAAGTAGCAGGTTATAAAATTAACCCCCAAAAATCAATGGCTTTTCTGTATGCCAACAATGAGAAAAGTGTGGCTGAAATTAGGAAAGCAACTCCATTTGTAATAGCCCCACAAAAAATAAAATACCTAGGAATTAACTTAACTAGAGAAGTGAAGGACCTCTATGATGAAAACTTTAAAAATCTTGAAAAAGGAAATCAACACAGAACTAAAAAAATGGCAAAGACTCCCATGCTCCTGGATTGGAAAGATTAACATCGTGAAAATGGCAATACTTCCCAAGGCTATCTACAAATTCAACGCAATACCTATCAAAATTCCAACCTCATTCTTCAAGGAAATAGAAGAGGCAATCCAAAAATTCATATGGAACAATAAAAGACCCCGAATAGCAAAAACACTCCTCAATGGAAAGAACACTGCTGGAGGAATATCAATACCAAATTTCAAACTCTACTACAAAGCCATAGTAATCAAAACAGCTTGGTACTGGCATAAGAACAGACCTCAGGACCAATGGAATAGAATTGAAAACCCAGAAATGAACCTACAGACCTATAGCCATCTAATCTTCGATAAGGGAGCTAAAACAATAGAATGGAACAAAGACAGCCTCTTCAGTAAATGGTGCTGGCAAAATTGGTTAACTACTTGTAGAAAACTAAACCTAGATCCTTATATATCACCCTGCACCAGAATCAACTCCAAATGGATCAAAGACCTTGAAGTCAAAGCAGACACTCTGAAAACATTACAGGATGGAATAGGAGAAACCCTAGGTCTCCTTGGCTCAGGCCGAAATTTTTTGAATAGAGACCCGGAAACACAACAAATCAAAGAAAGGTTGGACAAATGGGACTGCATACAGTTGTAGAGCTTCTGCAGGGCAAATGACATAGCTAGCAAGATCAATAGAAAGCCCACAGATTGGGAGAAGATCTTTACTAGCCATACAACGGACAAGGGTCTCATATCTAAAATATACTTGGAACTCAAAAAATTAAACCCCCCAACAACAAATCCTCAAAGAAACAACTGCCCAATAAATAAGTGGGCGAAAGACTTAAAGAGAAACTTCTCTGAAGAAGAAAGAAGGATGGCCAATAGACACATGAAGAAATGTTCAACATCCCTAGCCATAAAAGAAATGCAAATCAAAACAACATTGAGATATCACCTCACCCCAGTTAGAACGGCAAAAACCAAGAACTCTAATAACAACAGATGCTGGAGGGGATGTGGACAGAAAGGAACCTTACTTCATTGTTGGTGGGAATGTAAACTTGTTCAACCACTTTGGAAAGCAGTATGGAGGTTCCTCAAAAGACTTCACATAGAACTCCCCTATGACCCAGCAATCCCACTTTTGGGCATTTACCCAAATGTTTACAAGCAAGACCACACTAAAGCTACCAGCACAACTATGTTCATTGCAGCATTATTTACCATAGCTAAGATATGGAACCAACCCAGATGCCCCTCAGTAGATGAATGGATCAAGAAAATGTGGTATATATACACAATGGAATTCTATGCCTCCATCAGAAAGAATGACATTGCCCCATTTGTTAGGAAATGGAAAGACTTGGAAAAACTTATATTAAGTGAAGTAAGCCAGGCCCAAAGAAACATAGGTCCCATGGTTTCCCTTATTTGCAATATCTAGTATATGTATGAGTCAAGCGGAAAAGGTCAGAGAATGTGATGTCAGGAAAATGAACCCTTAGATGTGTATTTTAATGTTTTTTTTCTTTCATGCATGTATTTCTAATGCATTTATAAGATTATCTCTTTGTTGCTTTGTATGTCCCTCCCCCACAGTATAACCCCTGCTTTCACTATATTTGATGTCAGTATAACTTGTGGAGGAGATGGGGAAAAACCAGTTGTTTAAGGATACAGGTGGACCTGTTGCAACAATGAGAAGTACAAGTTGTCATGTCCAAAACGAGCTTTACGACATCGGTGCGGGG
>NW_012286149.1:0-2071 GCF_000151885.1 Dipodomys ordii
GTCCAAAACGAGCTTTACAACGTCGGTGCGGGGGGGGGGGACGGGTGGGAGGGAGGGGGGAAGGAGAAGGATTGGGATGGGGGAGGGGGGAGGCTGGGAAGGGATGGGAAGGGTAAACAAAGGAGGAGGCGGCAATGCTTGGTAAGAAATGTACGCATTATCCTGCCCATGCAATTGTAACCCCTCTGTACAGTATGTTCACAAATAAAATAAAATAAAATTAAAAAAAAAGACACAGGGGGTGACACAGAGGGGGAAACAGCGGGGTACACAGCGAGGACACAGCAGGACACAGCGGGGTACACAGAGGCAGACACAGCGGTACACATCGGGACTCAGCGGGGACACAGCGGGACACAGCGGGACACAGCAGGGACACAGCAGGACACAGCGGGGACACAGCGGGGACACAGCGAGACACAGTGGGACCCAGCGGGGACACAGCGGGGACACAGCGGGACACAGCGGGGGACACAGAGGCGGACAGAGCAGAACACAGCGGGACACAGCGCGACACAGAGGGACACAGCGGGGACACAGCGAGGACACAGTGGGACACAGCGGTGAACACAGCGGGGGACACAGCGAGACACAGCGGGACACAGCGGGGGACACAGAATTGACACAGCAAGTCACAGCGGGGAAATAGTGGGGGACACAGCGGGGGACACAGCGGGATACAGAAGGACACAGCGAGGACACAGCGGGACACAGGAGGACACAGCGGGGACACAGCGGGGAAACAGCGGGGGACACAGTGGGACACTGCGGGGACACAGAGGGGCTTAGCGTTTACACAGTGAGGACACACCAGGGACACAGCGGGACACAGCGGGGATACAGCGGGGACACAGGGGGACACAGCGGGGGACACAGCAGGGGACACAGCGGGGGACAGCGGGACACAGAGGGACACAGCAGGACACAGCGGGGACACAGCAAGGTCACAACGGGACACAGCGGGACACAGCGGCGGACACAGCAGGGGACACAGCGGGACACAGCGGGGGACACAGCGGGACACAGCAGGACACAGCGGGGACAAAGCGGGGACACAGCGGAACACAGTGGGGACACAAAGGGGGACAGCATGGAGACACAGCAGGGACACAGCGGTACAAAGCGGGACACAGGGGGTACACAGCAGGACACAGTGGGACACAGGGGGAAACACAATCGGACACAGCGGGGGACACAGCGGGACACAGCAGGGGACACAGAGGGACAAAGCGGGACACAGTGGGGACAGAGTGGGACACAGCGGGGACACAGCAGGGGACACAGCGGGGACACAGCGGGACACAGCAGCAACACAGCGGAACACAGCAGGGGACACAGAGGGACACAGCATGGGACAGAGCGGGACACAGCATGGACACAGCGGGACACAGCGAGACACAGCAGGGCACAGCGGGGGACACAGCGGGACACAGCATGGGACAGAGCAGGACACAGCGGAACACAGCATGGGACAAAGCGGGACACAGCATGTCTCAGAGCGGGACACAGCAGGACACAGCGGGACACAGCGGGAAACACAACCAGACACAGCGGGGAACACAGCGGGACACAGCGGGGGACACAGCGGGACAAAGCGGGACACAGTGGGGACAGAGTGGGACACAGCGGGGGAAACAGCGGGAAACAGCGGGGGACACAGCGAGAACACAGCAGGACACAGCGGGGTACACAGAGGCAGACACAGCAGTACACATCGGGACACAGCGGGGACACAGCGGGACACAGCGGGACACAGCGGGGACACAGAAGGACACAGTGAGGACACAGCGGGGACACAGCGGGGGAAACAGTGGGACACAGCGGGACACAGCGGGGAACACAGCGGGACACAGTGGAGACAAAGCGGGGACACAGTGAAACACAGCAAGGACACAACGGGACACAGGGGAGGACACAGCGGGGGATAGCGATGACACACCGGCGAACAGCAGGGACACAGCGGGACACAGCGGGGGACACAGTGGGACAAAGTGGGGGACACAGCCGGGGAAACAGCGGGACACAGCTGGGGACACAGCGAGGACACAGCGGGACACAGCGGGGGGCAAAA
>NW_012286150.1:0-1698 GCF_000151885.1 Dipodomys ordii
CCGGTACCCAGAGCTACGTGACTGCAAGATGCCCGTGGTGGCTGTTCAGCTCAGTAATCCTGATGTACAGAACGTGCATCTACGCATGGAATAGGGTTACGAAAACTAATTATTATCGGGGGAAGTGTAAGAGTCTTAAGCACATAATTGCAGCTGCGTACTTTATTAGTACAGTTCATTATGCTGGTACTGGCGAAGAGATGTGTTGACATGTTCTGGGTGATACACCCTTTAGAATGGGTGAGGTTGCAGTCTCTCAAGTCCACAAATCACAGCCAATGGTCAACTGCACTTTCATTCTTTGGGGGTGTGGAGGAGATGAGGGCTTCAATTCCCCCAGCCATCGCCTCTGGCTGCTGGGTAGCAGTCCGGCCTCCCTCCACCCTGTTCTGCAGGAGCCTGGGCTCCAGAGCGCGCAGTGCAGGGCGGGAGACGGGGCGACCTCCGGGGCAGCCCCTTCCCATCCGTGCGGGTTCTCGTGCGGATGACCAGGTGTCTCTTCAACCCCTTTCCATAGGTGCTCACTCCCAGACCCTAGAGCTCCTCTCTTTAAGGATTTTTTTGCACGGCAAAGGGGACTCTAGTCACCTAGGCTGGAAAACGGGGAAACTGAGGCTTAAAGCCGTACGGGACCTGTCAAACTTTCCCAACCCAAACAAGCGCTTTGAACCCCTGCGCTCGCGGCTTCCCACCGAGGGCCTGTTACCGACCGTGGGAATTCCTGCCGCGCCAGCAATCTCCCGGAGTTTGCGCGGTTGGGCCCGCTGTGAACTTCCTCGGCAGCTCCGCAGCGACTGGAAGAGAGATGGGAGGAAGGGCGGGACAGCCCGCAGCATCCCGGCGCTAACCTGGGGCCGAGCGATGGCTGCGGGAGGCAGAGGACCCGGCGGGAATGCGCTGGCCCTTTAAGGGGGGGACCAGGCGCATGCGCGGCGCTGGCCCCAGTCGAGCCGGGTGGGCGGCGGGCGGGCGGACGGGGTACGAGCGGGCAGCCGCGGGGCCCTGGGGCGGAAGGGGCGGCTGCGGTGGCCCCCGCCTCCGAGAACCGCGGTGCTGCGGTCGGTCCCTGTGTCGCCGGGCTCCGCGGCCCGCAGGCGGCTCCTCGGGGACCCGCGCCGCCCGCGCTCGCCTCCGGCTTTGTCCCTCGCCTGCAGCTCATCCTCCGGCCGTGGCTGCCCGGGCCCGCGGGCTTCGGCCGCCCCGCCCGGGGTCCGCTCCTCCGCCCCCTCCGCCGGGCAGCGGGAGCCCGCGCGGACCGCCACTGAGCATCCTCCGCCCGCCCGGGACGCGCCGCCGCCCATGCTGCAGCCGCTCCGGAGCGGCGACCCTGGGGCCCGGAGCCCGCCGCTCGGTGACCTCAGCCTGGCCTCTGCGCGTCGCCCAGGCCGGCCCCGCTGAGCCCCGGACCCCGGCGTCGAACCCGCGGCCCGCCACGGCGCCCCTGGTGCAGCGCCGCGCCGGGTGCCCGCCGTCCGCTCGCTGAGACGCGCGGAAGCCGGGGACCTCGCCGCTGCGCCTTTTCCCCTCCGAGGGCTCCGCCGCTGCTCGTCGGGGGCGAGGGAGCTTGGGGAGGGGGGGGCCCCTGACTAATCCCACTTTGTGCGGGGAGCCCGACACTGCCGGGGTCCTTTGTTATAGACTATGGTATCTCTCTCCCCTCATCCCGATCTCGTCGGTTAGTATCTCAACTCGGCTTGC
>NW_012286151.1:0-2101 GCF_000151885.1 Dipodomys ordii
TCCCATATTTGTCCCCCAAACATAAAATAATGTCATTTGTAAATTCCTGGAGCTGATAGATATCTTAGGGAGGCTGTTCAGCTATAAGCGTTCCGCAACGTTATGATGTCCCACTGTGGCAGTCGCCTGCGAGGGGAGGGAACACAGGTCCCTTTCTGCAAATATTAACCACCCATTTTGACAGTTGTAAGGAAATGTAGTATACTACTCATTCGACTGAGTCACTCGGGATCCGGCTCATAATATCTCAGATGCTTTGTCTACGGTAGGAGTCCAGTGAAGAAAAAAAGCCTGTTGGACGAACTTCAATCACGGATTTCGGACTACACCACCTCCTATTGCACTTCATTTTCGACGCGTGACAGAGGGGCATTACCGGGAACAAGGCCGTTAGGGGACCCGCGGAGGCCACACGGCCTCCCTCCGTCCTCCACGGGACCCAGACCTCTCCCCGCGCCCGGCCCCGCGCTCTCCGCGACCCTGCCCGGCGCCCAGACAGCTCCCCGCGAGGAGACCGCGGTGGGAGCGCTTACCTTAGGGTCCCGACGGCCCCCACGCGGCCGCGTGGCCGGGGTCGGAGGAATCCCGCTGAACCGCGTGGCGCGGCCGGCGCCCCGCACGCGCTCCCGCACCGCGCTCCACTCCACGGCCCCCGCCGCAGCGCAAGAAAACGCATCCAAAAGAGAGAAATCGCCCCGACTCCGGCGCCGCGCGGGCGGCGTGGGGCTTTGCGAACTTGGCGCCCCGCACCGCCGGCCCGGCCCGCGCGGGGCGGGTGGATGGTCCGCCGGCCGTGCGCGTTGTTTTGGTATCTATAGATAAGTATATATTCCTTCTCCGGCCCTGCACCGCGCTCGCCCCGCGACCCCGCCGGCCCCGCACGCGCCCCGGGCGCTCGGGAAAGTTCTCCGAGACCCTCTGAAACTTCTTCCCCGGCAACCCGGGTCCCGGGTTTTGGAAATTTTTTTCCGGGGTCCCCCATTAGCCCCCTGGAGGTCCTCGAGTAGAGGTAGAGTTCCGGGCTGGGCGATTCGCGGCGACCCTCGGATATTCGGGTTTCCCTCATCTTCCTCATGCAACCCGTGCACCGCTCTCTCTGGCAGAAGAGGGGATCTGTGGAAACGGTGCCCGTTAGGTGACTCTTTTAAGCCACCAAGCCTTCCCTTCCTACTTCACACGGGGACTAGACCTTTTCCCAAGTCCGGGACCCCGCGTACAACTCGATCCTTGCCCGGTCCGCCATGACATATCTACGAGAGAGAATCGCGGAGGGAACTCTGCCCTTTAGGGTCCCCGACGGCCCCCCGAGGGGCCGCTTGTCTCTGATCCGATGAATCCTATTAATCCGCGGTGGCGCGGCCGGCAATCTGCAATGATATACACACTCGCTCTCCATCTTTCGGCTCCCCTCGCAGACCAAGAAAACGCATTCAATCGAGATAAATTGCCTAGATTGTCGCGCCGTCCAGGCCAGCGTGGGGCTCTGTGAACTTAGTGTCCCGAAACGCCGGCCCGGCCCCCCTGGGGCGGTTGGATGGTACGCCGGCCGTCCGAGTTTCTTTTGTATGATATAGATATGTATATATTCCTTCTCCGGCCCTGCACCGCGCTCGCCCCGCGACCCCGCCGGCCCTGCACGCGCCCCGGGCGCTCGGGAAAGTTCTCCGAGACCCTCTGAAACTTCTTCCCCGGCTCCCGGGTCCCGGGGGGGGGGGGGGGACGGGCGAGAGGGGAGGAGGAGGGGGAGGAGGGGGAGGGAGAGGAGGAGGAGGGGGCGGAGGGGGGGTGAGGGGCGCCGGGCCCCCGCGCAGCGCCGGCCTCCCCGGGGCCCCGCACGCGCGCGCGCGGGGTGGGATCTCTGGGGGGGGTGAACTGTCTCTTTAACGGGGCCCGCGCGGGTCCGCGGAGCGCCGGGGCCCGGGGACGCCGGAGGGGCTCCCCTTTCGTCAGGGTTTAAAGTGACAGCAGCCCGCTCGGGCGGGAGAGGTCACCCAAAGGTCGGCCAGACCCGAGGCGTGCGGGGACGGACCGGAGAGGGATGCGCCACCTCCCCACCCCCCGAAACGTGGAGCCTGCTCCCGGGTAAACAGCCAATCGGGAT